>NW_008609201.1:0-31350 GCF_000691845.1 Merops nubicus
AGAGCAGGTACGAGGAGCTGCGCTTCTCGCTGCGCGGCGGGGCCACCTGAGGGCGGGAGGAAAAGGGACGGGTGAGCCAGAGAACTGCGGCTGTAAATCCAGCTCCAGGCTGGGAATTAGCCCCGGGACTGACCCCTGCGGCGTTAAGGTCTGGCTATACACAGCTCGTGAGTCAGTGTTGGTGCCCTTTCCCTAAAAGAAATCACCACCCCGCCTCCAGACCTCTGCCAGCGCACCGGTGCCCCACCCACCACCCGCCTGTTTCCGTGAGGGCACCAGGGTGGACAGCAGCAGTGCCAGGGCCATGCCCTGCCCGAGCAGCTCAGGCGCCGCCAGACACCTCTGTGTGGGCCAGAGTGTCCTGGCACATCGCTGCTGAGGGCCGTGGTCCCAGCCACGCCAGAGCGGGTCGGTGCTGTGGATGGCACGTCACCAGCTGCCACTGCGGGCATGAGGGCACGTGTGGGGGTGAAGTGATGGAGAGAGCAGGAACAGGTCTCTAACCACAACTCCCATTCAACTGACCCGCCTCACTCCCGTGCACAGAAAGTCCTGCGGGTCCCAGGGGAGGGTTCCTGGTGAGGGCACGGGTGCCCTAGGGCTGCCCCACCACCAAGGGCTCTCTGAGGTATGCAGGACTCGGGTTCAGGTCCTCTTTGAGCAGGATGCTGCACTGCCTCTGCACCTAGAGCACCAGAAGCTGCACACACCCCCAGAGCCCACCACCCTCATCACTGCCTCTTCATCATGTCTCCTCTTCCCCCCTTAATCCATTAATTTAATTACCAACTGGCTTAAACAATTGCTTTGTTCTAAAAGCCGGAAGCACCTGCCCTGGAACACCCACCTGAACCTGATCTCACCACACCCTGCTCAACCAGGCTGTGTCCTGGGCTATGGCTGGCTCCTGGATGAAAAGACCAGGGGTTCTGGTTCTTGATGGAATGAGTACTCTAGAAACCTCACTGTGTTTCACCAACCAGGACACTAATTCCTTATCTCACTGAGCTGAGCTGACCACACATCCCTGAGCCATCACGGGTGTCCTGTCCACCAGCCACTCTTTCTGCCTTTCATGGCATCTGGCATTCAGACAAACCCTCACACCCAAGCTTTGCCCTCCACACTGGAGACGAACCGCCAGGTTTTGTTCAACCCCAGCCTCGCTCCTTCTCCCATCCCAGTTTCTCCTTTCCAGCCCCATCAGGAACCTGGAAGCTCCACGGTTTTGCTGCCCAGAGCTAAAGATTTCCCAGCCCATGGCGCCGTGTCCGGGCCCAAGCTCCAGCCAGGCCCTGTCTCCTGTCCAGGAGCCATGAATCACTCCAGTGTTGTGTTCCTCCTCAATCCCCTCCAGAACCCGGGAGCCTCGTGCCAAGCCTGAGACACGAGTGCCCCAGATGCCAGAACACGGTGTGCTGAGCCCTGACTTCATGCTGTGACAGAGGAGAGCTGGGCAGGGGGGCTGGGGGTGCCACGGGGGCTGGTGGCTCCTCTTGCCCAAAACAGAGGACAGCCTGGCTTTTAAGGTCTCTCCCATCCATCAAACCAGGAGCAAAGTGATTCACCTGCGGCAGGAGGGTCTGAATTCCTCAGGGAAGAAGTGCTTTGTTCAGCCTACACAAAGCTTTTATCACACACCATCATCTCCACCTCAGCTAAACCAGCCTCCTGTTAGTCCAGACTTAAGCTGGTCCTCACAGCACTCCCCCACCCCTCCCAAGTACAACTGAAGTGTCTGTGGGGTGCAGCAGACAAAGGAATCTTTGCTCAACGAGTCTGGCTGAAGGAGGTTGTAGGTGATGTCTAATTTCAAATGAAAGCTGGTTAAAAATGGTTTTCCTCCAGGTAGGAGCACTACAAAGTGGAGGCTGTAGGTCAGCTGGATGCTGCCTTGACTTGCTAACTCCACTTCAGAGGTTTTACCCCAGTGAGGTCAAGCCAAAAGCCCCATCTAAAGGCAGTGTGGACTCCTCCTCCTCCTTCAGTCACTTCCTACTTTATTTGCCTCCCTCAAGGTGTTTTTGCATGTTCACCCTCACAGGTACCATCTCTCCAAGACATCTGTACCCAAATAATCCAGCCCCTCCTTGCCTGGGGTTTTGGTGGTTTGTGGGCAGTGAGAAGCACTGATCTCCAGGGTGCTGGAGGGCTCGGGGGGAGCTCTGCCACCCTGCTCAGCCACTGCTTTCATTTACCACCTCCACCAGGAACCACAGGAGATCCTGAGGAGCAGGGATGCAGTGGAAAAGCTCTGCCTTGGCCTGCTGTGGGTCCAAAGTCCACTCGGTGGCAGCACAAGACAAATGAGATGCTTCCAAACGAGCTGCTGGCTCAGGCTGCATCTGCAGCCACTCTGCTGGGTCTCTCCTCACCTTCTTTAAGGGGTTTTGTGGAGGAAGGTGGAAGCTGCCTGGCTGGTATGACCCCTGGGCTCCACTGCAAAGTGTAGGCATGACCTGCAAGCAGGTCCTGTGGTCTGGGTAAGATCCACCTGTAGATTCCTAAATGCAGAATGGGATCCATGATCCAGCAGAAGTTGAAACAAAAGAGGTTTAATTTGTGCTTGATACAGTAACGAGGACTCGGCAGATAGGACAGTAGCTGAGGCAAGCTCAGCTGCTGAAAGGAATGTACAACTCACAGCAGCTCAGGCATGCAGCAGTTCTGTGAGCAGAACACAGGATTTGGGATAGCTTAGCTCACACAACTCCCTAAAACACACCACAAGTGTGCTTCTCCTCAGTCACAGAAACCTCAGGCCTGGGTGAGAGACAAGCCTTGGGCAGACTCACTGGGAAGGAATGCTGTGGTGTGGTTGGGGTATCTTCAGGAGACTCCTGAGCTCTCCAGTGACTTTGGGTTGGGGGAGTCTAGAGGACTATCCATGCCAAAAAGCGTGACTGAATGCTGGAGGGTGATGGTTCCCTGCAGGAGGTGACCATGCAGTGCCAGCTGCCCCAGGCCCTCCAGCCCCTGACTCCTGTGGGACCACCAGCAGCAGCCACAACAAACCAAGCGTGTGTCCTGTGTCCCCAAGCACCCTGGCAGCTGATGGAAGAAACAGCCAGTGGAGACAGGGAGAAAAGGAAAGGATTTCTCACCTCAGAGGCTTCCCTTTCAAAGTCATCTCCTCTTGCCTGGGCAGAGCTATATGCCTGAGCATAGTGCTGATACCACTGCTGAACAGCCTCCTACAATGGAGGGAAAACCTGTCTACAAAGGTCGCTTCAAATGACAGCAGTTCTCGTGGCCTCACAGGGCAGGAGCATGGGTAACAGGCAGAGCTCTCCAAGAAGCATCAGAACATCTTGAACAGCAGTGACAGAGCTCAAACCAAACAAGTAAAACTATGTTCAGGGCTTAAAAGATACAGAAGACACCAGTGCCTTGGCAGTGGACACAACATCACTTCTGTTACTTGGAAGGGACAGTCCAACTATAGCTGAGTGATGACATGTGGCACCTCTGTGCCTCAGTGACATCATTTGAGTCCTTCATGTTACTGAAGATATTACTAAAAGTGCTACTATGACAACATCACTGATTTTTTTTTGACAGCATTTTAAGGATTGGGTGTTAGGAACTACCTCCAGGAGACACCAACATGAATTCAAAGCCAAGGATCAGATTCAAACTCAATATCCAAGACCACGTCAGTGCTCTCATGGAACACACAGGACATCTCTCTGGCTTCTGTAACCCCAACAGTCACCAGACCTGACCTGAGGGATGCCATGCAGAGACCCCATCACCTCTTCACCCCTCCCAGCCAGGCTGAGACCCTTCTGATTCCAAGCCCACCCCTGCACCCCTCTCTGTCCCCCAGAGCAGCCCTGCTCTGACCAGCAGGTCTGGAGCAACGCAATTTCCTCGCCAGCAGCCCAGGAGAGGGGAGCAGGGATTGTTTCTGCCTCTGCAGGAGGGGAGATCAGGAGGGAGAGGTCCTCTGGGGAGCAGGAGGTGATGGGGCCAGGGCAGGAGAAGAGCCACAGCAGAGCCAGGGTGGGGGTCTCAGTGCAGACCAGGATTTTGATACAGGTTACCTGATGGCACCACGATTCAGTTCTCTTATCTGATCTGCATGCAGTTATCCTCCCACACAGGCTGGCACTGGCTAAGGAACACACTGAAATGTCATTCACAGTGTTCCAGAGTCCCAGCACCCACTCTCAACACTTTCCAGCCCTTCCACTCCCCAGTCACCAAACAGGGCAGCAGGACTCCTGTGCAGTGAAACCAGAGACTGCCAAAATTCCCTGAGCTACACAGGAACCCCTGGTAGACAGCACAGGCTGCTCTGGGGGCAAGCAGAAGACTTGAAAACTTTGGAGGGGAAAAAGAAGAACTTGTTGGTTTGGAAGACAGAGAAAAGCCAAGCCAGAAGCTGTAAGAGAGAGAATTTTTCAGCCTGCTGCACTGAATTCAGGTTCTCAAGAAGCAACATTTCTGTGGCTATGACACCCTAGCAGAGAATGTCTCCAGGCTTTCATTTTTGGACCCTCATGAGATGTGCTAAATCTGTTCCATACACTAGAAGAGATAAGGTTCCTGTCTAAGCTGAAGGAGGACCTACAAGGTGCAGCAGGAAGAAAAGGGCTTAAGCTGCAGGGAAGCCTAGGCACTGCTGGAGAGTGGTACCTGATGCTGGGCCTGCTGCAACAGCACAAGGTGGGGTGGTTTGCAACTAAAAGAGGGAGATTTAGACAAGAGAGAAGGAAGAAATACTTTATGCTGAAGGTGGTGAGATACAGGCTGCCCAGAGAGGTGGTCACTGCCCCATCCCAGGGGAGGTTGGATGGAGCTCTGAGCACCCTGCTCTAGCTGCAGATGTCCCTGCTCCCTGCAGGGGGTTGGACCAGATGGCATTTAAGGTCCCTTCCCACCCAAAGCAGTCTATGATTCTAGGTGTACCAAGAAGTGTATTAACAGTACACATTAAGAAAACCCCATGAGCAGCTGAGGGAGGGATCTCTGAGCAGATCTCTGTCAAAAACCCCACTGCCAGAGCCCTGAGTGACAAGCCAGGCTTCAGAAGAAAGCACTGCAGGACAACATACCTGGGTGTACTCCCCATGCTGCTGAGAGTAACTCAAATAATGTTCCACTGCATGCTGTGACGTTGGTCCCTGAGACACAGCAGCATCCACCACGTTGTTGGGAAGCCCAGCCTGCTGCTGTGGACTGGAGGCTTTGCTGGCAATGGCTGTTGGTAACACAATGAATAGGTGATTGGAATGAGCTGCACAAACCAGGTTGCACTCTTGTTTCGCAATATTCTGAGGTGAAAACCAGAAATTCAACCAGAAATTTTTGCTCCAAATTAATCAGCTTTTAATAACTGAAAGGCTTTCTAGAAGTTTGTCTACATCAGCAGGCCAATTAACTCTGAATCTTTACCCTTCCCAAATAAAACATTAACTATGAGGACAGACTACATCACAATCTTAAGACAAATTTCCTTAAAGACTAAATGTGGTCACTGGAACCACCTGCTGGACAGAATAACCACTTACTCCACCCTGCCCAAGGAAATCTGCAGCTAAACCCACTAAGTGTTTGCTCACCTGGAAGACATATACCAGGCAACACACTTGCCAAATTCAAGTAGGGGTTGGTACTCAGCCGTATTTCTTTTGGTGGTTCTCCAAGCAGTGAAGTCTGTTTCTTCAAGGGGGTCTGTGAGACAATTGCAGAGGTCAGTGGGCATTAGAAGGCTGTCAGAAATAAAGGACCTCACAGCATTTTGAAAAAAAGCTCAGCCCTGTGAAATGTCAACAGAAAAACTTAAATACCAGGGACAACTCTCTGGACGAGCTGCCTGTGGTTTTTTCTCGCCAAATAATTTTGTAGGAATGTTTCTCTTTAGATTTTAAGTTACTAAAGGATATTAAAAAACAAACAGAAAAAAATCTTCTATATTGAAGTAAATGAATAATGACCACCAGAACGAGCCCAGGCATGGGGAGCTAGCACTGAGAACAGGGCCAAGACAAAATCAACTCTTCTCACCCAGAGTCCCAAGCAAATGGAGAAGAAATGGACCCTGGCCTGGAGATTATCTTCTCTGCAATCTGCCACTATAGCACATCTTGGAGCAAGGATTGTCCCCCTGGACTTGGCACTGGGGAGGCCACACTCCAAACCCTGGGGTCAGTTTTGAGCCCCTCCCTCCCAGAAGGACCTTGAGGGGCTGGAGCGTGGCCAGAGAAGGGCAACGGAGCTGCTGGGGAAGGGTCTAGAGCCCAAGTGTGGGGAGGAGCAGCTGAGGGAGCTGGGGGTGCTGCGCCTGGAGCAAAGGAGGCTCAGGGGAGACCTTCTGGCTCTGCACAGCTCCTGACAGGAGCCTGGAGCCAGGGGGGGGTCGGGCTCTGCTCCCAAGGGACAAGGGACAGGACAAGAGGAAATGGCCTCAAGTTGCCCCAGGTGAGGTTGAGGTTGTCCCTGAGGAACAATTTCTTGCCCTGGAGGGTTGCCCAGGGCTGTGCCAGGCTGCCCAGGGCAGTGGTGGAGTCCCCACCCCTGGAGGGGTTTCCAAGCCGTGGAGATGTGGGGTGAGGGACACGGGGCAGTGGGGACCTGGCAGTGCTGGGGGATGGTTGGACCCATGATTTTATGCTTCTGTGATCTGACTGACCACTCTTACACAAGCCCATACTTAAAAGGGGAAAATGTTTGTGAGTGGAAATGCAGTGTCAGGACTGACTCACTCCTCCAAACCAGGAGCAGTGTTTTCTGTGAAGGCCTAGGAAGGTTTCACTGCATCTCCTTAGCTTATGTTCAAAACTCCACCAGGAATAAGGGTGCAGAAGCTCAGGTGAGTTACACAGCCTGCCTGAAATACAGAGCTGAAAGGTGTTTTATACAGCATCCTCCTCTACCTCTGGTTTTTTCATTGTTTTCAAAGCCCATTAAGGAAAACCAATGCATTATTTTAATGCAGTAACACATTTTTTTAGTAAAATAGTATTAACCAACAATTTCTCAGAGCCAGTGAGACTAGTTTTCAAGCAGAAAAAGCTTCAGCAGAGTGCTGAAATTCTCTATGTGGATGCAAAAGCAGGTGTTTAAGGCAGTGTGACCATTCAGTGTCAGCACACAGGCTGGGGCTGTCTTGTCAAGATATTCTATTGATGCAGAAAAGGGAACAATTCAACTACCAGGATTTCAAAAAAAATAATGTTTCCTGATAAATAATATTCATAGAAATATATTTAGACCATTCTGGCTCACCCCAAATCCTACCCTATCGTCCTCCCATTCCCTGCCTTCAGGGGAATAAATATTGAAAGTGATACAGACTAGAAATATGTCAGCTGTGGCTAAGAAGGCACAGGTTAAGAGAGGTAAATTTACACACCTATATAGGTATCCACACCACCTGAAACCCCCAAGGTTTCCTACAAACCTGGACACACCACCAGGATTGCTCCTGCTGAGTCATGAAATTCCACCACAAGTCCAACTTTCTGTCCTTAAAACGGACGTTGCCCTCAAGATCATTTCATCATGGAACACTGTGTGGCACACACATGGAAAAAAAAATCCCTCTGGCATTGTAAAAAGATTCTGTTGTGCATTCATCTGGACCACCAAAAAGCATTATTGTTCTCTCCCTATTATTTCTCACTGAAGTGACCTTAAAATGTCTCACGAACGATCCTGTGATCTAGCAAATTTTACAGTGAAGAACCACACTAAGCAGTCACAGTTAACTCTTCACCATGTGAAAATACAGAGAGAACCCATGCAGAAGACAGTTAAAACCAGGGAAGCTGTGCCTGTGCTGCTGCTTACCCCCAGGCTGGGGTCAGGACCCCTGAGCTGGCTGTGCTGCTTGGCGTGCCCGGCCCGCAGAGCTCCCACGGGCAGGTTGGCTGAGGTCTGGGGGTAAGGCTGGGATCCCGAGGCGAGCACTTCCCCAGGTGACTGCTTCTCTGGAGGGTTGTTTTGCCCTGGCACTGCTGGCCCAACCACGTGCTGATTTGGGAAGAATGGCAGCACGCCCATCCCCGCCGCCGCCGCTGGAACGGGAGTCAGAGGAGATGCTGCAGTCGACCATAAATGGAGAAACTTTTCTGTTAGGCAAGATTTATCAGTACATTTTGTTTGTGGGCTTCACTAAGTGATGAGGAAAACAGAGATCTGTTTTACAGCTCGCCCAGAACACTGGATTCTGGGGAGAGTTTTGATACTTTTACCACTCCTAGCAGTGAAACAATCCATTTAAAGCTAACACAATATGAGAAATCTGACTTTTCTAAACATGCAGGGTGATAACAAATTACTTAATGTGTCCTGTCCCTTTCAAAAGACCTGCAAACAACATCTTAAAGGCTCCTCTATTGGAAGAGAGGGGGAAAACCTCACCTCAACTGGCATGCAGGTATTTTACTGGTTAGTCAAATCCTTTTCACAGACCAAACATCTAGAAAATGTTCTCCAGAATTAAAATCTAGACTTGCAGAATAGTTTTCTCCCTCCCCCATCCCCTGCCCCACAAGCTTTTCCTTGCTCCTGGTTACTACTATCACTCAGCCCGTGTTCACAATTGCAGAGTATGTGGCTCTCAGTGGAGGAAACAAAAAAGCTACACTAAGAGTTACCAAAACTGGTCTTTTCTAATAAAAATTGAGGGCATTGCTGGTGCAGAACATTCCAAACTGATGTCCATCACAGACTGGATGTTAAAGCTCCACTGCTTCATGAAATTAATACAAAACACCTTATTTGTGGCACCTCTTCAGCAACTCAGATTTACCTGCTTTGAAACAACAGTTTTGGTCCTATATAAAAACATGTTCTGAGCATAATAAGAACAGTGGCAACTGTGCAAGCAGAATATTTAGCAACCTGCAAATATTCAACCAATGCCACACTGGGCTCTTTCTTCCCTGACAAAGAGAGGAGAGAAGCCACACAACAAGGCAAGATATTTCTAGTTTTGTTTCCTGCTTAAGCCAGCAGGTTATATAGATAAATAATGACATAGTCATGACTTACTGCCCAGCTCTCTGCCTACCTCACTGGGCAGTGCTAAGGTTCACATGTATTACTGTTTTTGCCAAAATGGGAGAAAATAAGGTGCATCTTTTCAAGCTGAGCATCTCCACTGATCTGGTATGAAATAAAATGCCATTTACACTTGAGAGCTTCTCCACGGGTTCCCATCCCTGAACTGGCTGCTGGCATTACCCCTATTCCCAGGACTGTCTGGAGCAGCATCGTTGGAGGTTCTCCCAGCAAACTTGGTTTCTGTGAGGAAGAATAAAAAAAACTGTGTAAACGATTCAAATCATCTGCCTGGAGCTGTTATTTTTTTTTCTAACTTTTATATTTGGTGAATCTTTGTGGATACAGGAAAGGGTTAAATTATGCTAGGTGAACAAAATGCCTTGTTTGAGCAGTTGCAAGAGCGTGCAGAGAGTGCAGGCTGCAGTGATGGCCTTACACTGTTAGGCTGGATGCTCTCCATCTTCACCAGCTGCTGCTGGGGCAGGGGCAGGTGAGCAGGGCTCTGCAGCAGGACGTTAGAGGCACTCCCCAGAATGGAGCTCTGTGAGATGATCAAGAGAAGTGTTAGCTGACAGTCACAGCAAAGAAACATTTTCAGAGGACACTGCTTATAGAAATTTAAATTAGTTTTTGAGTTCATACAGCAAAGGAAAACAGTTTTTTTGCTCCACAGAACTAAATTTTTCCTTCATCCATAGAAGGTTATTTCAAGTTTTTTCACCCTCTCTCCCACCAAGCCCTTTTTTGCACCTCCCAAACACTGCTAAGCTTTCTGATGGCTTTTAAAGGATCAAGGGTATACTCCAAATAGAAGCCAACCTCCAGGGCAGACCCTGTGTCTCAGCCAACAGGGAAAGTTCAACATGTCTGAAGCCTCTGCAGCCACACCAGCTAGAGGAGATCCCTACAGTGCCAACAAGAAAGATGAGACCCAAGGACTGCAGGGGATTTATGAGCTCTATGAATAAGGGCTTTATTAACTTCTGTGTTGTGCCTTGCATTGCAATTCTCATACATAATCTGCACCAAATATCTATACAGTTCACAGGAGTGGCTTGTAATCAGCAAGGACTATCAGCCCTTGTTTTACAGCTGCCAAAAAGTATCTTTATTTTCAAAGAGGAATATCCAGATATGTTTTCCCTCCTTTTTAGCAGCAAATATCTACATTAAAGTCTATTCCAGAATCACTGAAAAGCTTACAAATCATACTGCCTACAGATTATCAGGTCTATAAAATATTAATATTTTTTCATTTAAAAAATTCATTAGTTTTCCACCACAATTGAGCCACTTCACAACTTGAGGGCACCACATTCAGACTCTGCTGTTGGTATATACAGCATTAAGTGCTCTGGCTAGCACAGTGGCTTGAAAGAAACCTTGTGTCCACCCTGGATCACAAAACCACATTATGATTCATGTGAGCTGAACACAGGCTTGAAACTGTCTTTCAGGCAGCAGCTCCTGAGCATGATTTGCCAGGCAAAATATAGGTGGATCTACAAGCCTTTTGGTACAGGGTGTCACATCATGCTGAGTACAGCCTGCCTCATTTTTTTTGACACCTCCTACATAACAAAGGCCATCAAAAACAGGTAAGGAACATGCCCAAAAAGAAGGCAGCTCTCCTGACTCACAGCTTTGCAGATTTTGCAGCCTCCTGCAAAACATCTCACAAATATTTTCAAGCTTAGGCTGGGTCTCTGTAAGGTCCAATTCCCTGGGGAGAAAACCCTCTATGCCTATAATATGGTCTTCTAGACTCAGAAATGTGCAATTTAAAACAAAACAAAAAAAAGAAGTGCTACATCTAAATGAGTACATCTGCTATTTTAATTTTTTTAGTGATTTGCAGTAGAAATTATCCAGGGCTGTTTATTCTAACACCTCCAGTGAGCAAAACTTTCCTGGGCCACTGGTTTCAATGTCTCACCCCTCTCAGAAGGAAGAACTCCTTCCTAATTTCTCATCTAAATCTCCTCTCTTCCAGTCTGTCCTGGTTTGGGGTAAATAGAGCTGGTTCTGCTCAATTATTTTACTTTTTAGCTAAAGCTCTTCTAATTAACTGCTCTGTCTGAACCAGCACACAGTCTGAACCCATTATCCCTCATCCTATCACCACCAGACCTTCTAAAAAGCCCCTCCCCAGCTTTCTTTCAGGCCCCTCTAAGTCCTGAAGGCCACAAGAAGGTCTCCCTGGAGCCTTCTCTTCTCCAGGCTGAAAAACCCCAACTCTCTCAGCCTGCCCTTGTAGGAGAGGGGTTCCAGCCCTTTGATCATCTCTGTGGCCTTCCTGAAAAGAAAGTCTCTGGGTTAATAAAGATTTAATAAACTGCTGGATGACTGAGAAAAACACATCTCTGAGGAAGCTTCAAATGCATTATTTTGGCACATGATAATTGTAACTAAGAGAAATTAAAAGAAAAAAGTTGAAAGGCATGCTACCTCCAGAGCTGAAAGATTACTGGATGAATAACACATTTGTTCAAATTCCCTTTTGTTCACACTTTTATTATCAATTATTTTATAACGTTGTGGCTTAATCATCCTAAAAATATTGTTTCTTCTCACTGTATTACTTTACAAGACCTTGAATGTGAAATAGCAAACCCAAGATACACAGGAAGCTGAATCAGTGTGTGGCTGGGGAGGTGGGGAGAGAGTCAAGCCAAGACACTGTCTCTTGAGACAATACTGAATTTCAGGACAATAAAAATAGTGACCTGGTTCTCTGGCTTTAGAGAATACTCTGAAATAAATCACTGAAAAACAGAAAAAAAACATGTGCTCAATAGAAGGAATTGGGATAATCAAACCCTTGTCAATAAAATTCAAGCTATTAGGCCAGGTTTGGAGCTAACCAAATGGCAGGAAGCTCCCTGGAAGAGAATTAGACTTGTCTCTCTAAAGAGAAAACACTAAGTTTTCTGGCTGCAGCACTTTTAAGCCAAAAAACTGTTGGATCATCATCAGTCCTCCTGGTAAGTGTGTCAAACATGCCTGTCTCCAGCTGTGACTGGAAAACATCCACATTGCCTTCCAAGGAAGCACAGAGTCTCCCAGGCTGAAGAGAGAGCAGCAGGGACTAAACATACCCATTGGAAATGTCACTGAAACTGAAGTGGGACAAAGAAGGATGTATTTTTATATTGTACAGGACAAAATCAAGTTATTTAATGGGGTAAAATTAAGTAGTGTTTATACAAAGTGAATGTATCCACTTGCCAGTTTTTAGCAGAAAAAAAACCCTTGAAAAGCTAAATATGCTTAACATAAAGAGTATCTCTCCATTTTAATTGGGTTGTTTTTAAGATCTATTAAGCCCATTTGCCAAAGGGACAGCACAAATAAGAACTACTCCAGAGGGTTTTGGTTTTTAAATTGGAATTTCTGAAACATCAGAAATAGTAAGTCAAAGCAATTGACTCCAGTCCTTCCTAGGTACTTGTGAAAATCCCCCTCCTGTGAATATTCAAGGCAAATTGTGGCTCCTGGCAGAGCTGGAGAACACTCTGACAGAACCTCAAGGCAAGGTGGAGGGCAGGCAGGCTGCTGGCCAAGTGAGCTGCTGCAGGGAGGCGTTCTGGTTGTGGGTGCTAGTCTCCCATATTCTCATCCCCAATTTTGAGGGCAAACTCAGCCCAACTATCCTTTATAGTACCTTTCAGAAGCTCTGGTGTCTATACAGGAGTCGTGTCAACTTTATGGTGAATTACAGATAATCCAAGAACAGCTTATAACCTTGGGGCTTTTTTTTGACTAGGAAGTAACATCTGCAAGTCACTTTTTATGCCACGTGCAGCATAAAACTGTGGTCCCTGCAAGCTTTAAAATGAGGGTAACAGTGCTAAGTTTCTTGGCTGGAATAAGATAAAACAATCAAGTCTCTACAGGGAGTATGTATGAGCAGCTCCAAGAGAAAATGGAGAGCTCCATGTCATGCTCCTCAAGCTCTCATTTAAAGAGGATTTTTTTTGCCAGTAATGGCCAGTTGTCTCTACATTGGCAGGTGTTAGCAAATCAAAAGCTCAGTTAAGATAAAATATCTCACTTGTGGAACAAGCAGGGTCTGCTCTTACATCCCCAAGGGCATCTCATAACAGAGTGCTTTTCCTAAAGGTACCTTTAACAAAAACAGTTGAGTTGTAATTTCTTAAATCTTTGAGAATCCTTTTCATGCTGACACCTCCACAAATAAGTCTTCACAAATTCTTTTTATCACATACCTGGTGAATTTTGTTCAACTGCAAAAAAGGTGGGCCAACTGCTGAATTGATAAGGTGAGGTAAACCTGCAGATCCTCCAAGAACTGTTTAGAAACACAAGACAAAGTTTCAGTGGTTTGTAAGTTAGGGAAGTAAAGATTTAAAAAAAAAAAAGAGTTATTCTGTATTTTTCAGATTTGTTTCCCACAAAACTTTCCAATATACTGAAGGTCACTGTATTAAACCTTCCAACAACAGTAAAACTTGTGGGTTGAGATATGAACAATTTAATAACTAAAAAGTAAAATAAAATAAAATAATAACACCAACAATAAAAGATAATAATTTGTGAAATGCTGTGTACAACTATGGCAGCAACCAAGGGAATAACGAGCTGGATTCAAGCTGCAAAATTCAGATCTAAAATCAGATTTAAACTTGTCTGCAAAAGACATTTCATTTTAACCCCATTTCTAAGATAAACATTCAGAGATGGCAGAGTTAAGGTGAGGACATGCTCACCTTAGGTAATGCTACAGTCTTCCCAGACATGGTAGTGTAGAAATCCTCCTCTTGCTTTCACTCTCATAAAATGTCCAAGTGGATACACAGACCCACTGAAACAGTGTCTGCAGAGATTTTAAAATAGCATTGCTGCTTCTCTCCTTGGCTGAGAGCCTTGTGTCACCAACAACAGGGTTTTCTGCATTTTTTTGACCTCAGTTTTAAAGCAGCTTACCAGGTTTAACAGGATGTCCACGCAACTGGGGCTGCAGCAGCATTTGCAACATGGCTGGGTTATTAAAACTCTTCATAATCTGCACTGGATTGGGCTCTGGCAGCAGCCCTTTCCTGTTGTTCCTCATCTCCAAGGCAGAGAGATACAAAAACAAACGTTAGAATCAGGAGAAAGCAAGAGAAGACATTGAAATTGTGCAAAGGTAATGTACACATTTCATTCCTAAATTACCATGCTCCTTTTCCCCCAAATGAAACCCCTAACAAACTATTTCTCTAGAACCTCAAGCATAATATTTTTCCTGGGACATATTTTTGGTTTTTTTTTTCCCTTAAACCAAGACAGAGTTATCAAAAAAGGGGAATATGAAAGGCACTGTTAACATGAATACCACGTATTTTATTATAATAGCACCACTTATCTCTTTTATAAAGCTGTGGGCTTAAAGCTACCCCAGGTAATGAGACTGTTCTGCTTCTACTTTTAAGACAGCTTCATGTAACACTTATCACATCCAATTTTCTAGGAAACAATTTGATAAGATGTGGGTGTAAAAAGCTTTCTTCTATATCGAGCATGAAATTAAACTATTCCTCCTACCTTGACATTTATCTTAAATTTGACAAATTCTTGCCTCTCTGTTTTAAACCATGCTTTAGCTTGTCAAATGGCTCCACTTCCAGTTACTTTGGTTTTGAACTGGAACCATTTCTCTTACAGAAAATTAAATTTGCCAAAATCCCAGAGCTCTGCAGGTATAACTTTGTCATCTCTCATGGCCACATTTTACCCTTCCTCCTTGTAGAGTATGGCCAGGCTTTTCCTGGGAAGGAGACTGAGTTGGGCTGAGGAGATAAAAAGAAGGGAAATGCTCCCAAAAGCTTGGTTCCTTTTCCTAACACAGGAATCCCTCTGACCCAACTCGTGCTGAAAAGAGCTTTGCAAACATCTTACCATCCTCTGTGCTGCTATAAGTGCTGCCAAGGTGCTTCTGCCCGGCGCTCCCGGGGCACAGTAGGACACCTGGATTCTCCTCCCTTTGACAGCCATGCCATCAGTGGCTTCTTGGACCTTCTCAGCCTGCTCTGCAGTTTCATACTCCACCACCGCAAAGTCACCCATACCACTGTCTTCATCCTGAGCAAACTGAAACAATATTTCAGGGCACATTGAACAAAATGGAGACTCTCAGGAAGGGCCCTTGCAGCATTTTCACCTATCCCTTGCAAAAATACTTTGCAAGCAGCTGAGGCTCTCCATTAATGCCTTCCCAAATCAGTATTTCTCTCCTCAAACGTGCTAGATGTAAGTTGAACATCATATCTTCCCAGGATACTTGGCGTGCACGCTCCATCTACTTGAATTACCACCTTCCCTTCAACCTCATCTCCTGCAGAACCTGAGCTATGACATGTATTTAACACCTATTTTCAGAATAAAGAAAGAATGAGAAGGAAATGGTGAATACAGCTGTATGTGACAGCAATTTTTATTTATATTTTGCAGGGTAAGAATTATAAACTCGTCGTTGTTCAGTTTTTAAGCCTACAATAATAAAAATGTCATTCATCAGGCTACATGACAGTTGTTGAAGCATGTAACAATGCAAATTCCACTCATGTGCACTGCCTTTTAGGAGAATGTGAAGTCTGTGGTCGAATTTGATGCCAAGAGAAGATGCCAGACTGATCAATCAAGTAGACTGGAAACAGGCTTATGTGTCGAACAATGCTCTGCCCTTTGTTTGCAGAGTTTTATAGCAGAATGAGCAGATTTAAATCCAACAAAAAAAAAAAAGGGGGGTGAGAAGGGAGGGAATAAAGCTTAGGCAAAAATCTCCAATCCCTAAAAGAACCACTGATATTAGCTCTGCTGGGGAAGAGAGGAAATCCTCTAGATTTCACTGGATAAAAACAACCTATCCCCAGCTACTAGGTCCCACAAACTAACAGCTGAAACACAGATCTCCAGGATTTTGAAGAAAAAGAGGGTGGTCAGATCTTTAATGTCACTGTTCAAGACTGGGAAGAGCTCTGGACAACACAAGTATTTTTGGGATATATATATAAACATACACAGACATGTATATGCTATGTAAATATATATATGTGTGTCTCTGTGGTGAAGCATTATAGTTTACTTTGAAATTTTAGAAAAAGCCATTTTTCTAGGACCCATGTGTATCTGGCTTCAGCTCTTCCTGATAAAATATTTCTATTGTTAATGGTGGAGGAATCAAGTTGATTTCAAGAAATGGTAACTTTGGAACACAACAAAATAAACTAGGGTTTATTTCATGAGCCCAGCTAAGAATTTTAGGTAAAAGATCATGTTTCCTTTATGAAATACTGCATTAGGGTTACCAGCCATGAAAGCAGCACAAGGCAGCTAAAGAAGCCATATGAAGAGAGAGGCAAAATGGTCCAAGTGACCCCAGTGGGGGGACAGTCTGAGCACAGGAGTGGTGTGAAGGCTGCACTGGCCAAGACTAGGAAAAGGAAGGAGGGGAGAGACTGTAGAGCCACAAAGATGTAAAATCACTCCAGTGTGAACACACATTTTGTTTTCTAAAACATATTCATTCTTCCAGGAAAAATTTTGCAGACAGAGACAGCTCTCCTAGTCATTCTCTATTGAAATTCCCTTCCCATCCAGGGTTTTGCTACCCTGTCCTCTCCTAGTTTTCCTCTTATGCCTCTGCCCATCAAGTCACACCCTCCTCCTTGCCTTTTCTGAATGTTCTTGGGTCTTCCTCCTTCTCCTTTCTTTGTACTTAATTTTTAGGTCATCTCACTCCTAAAACTAAAACTAATTAGCACTATTGTGATGGGAATTCATCCACTGCCTTCCCTTTTTCATTTATCAAATCTGACCTACTTGTTTACCCACCTCCACCCTCCTATCTTCCCTCAGCCCATGGGCTTCACCTCCATCACTCACTTCTGCTGCCTCTCCCCACAGCCCCTCAATAAGAACCTCCCTTATCAGTCACTACCTGTTGGATGCCCAGTGGAAACATGGGGCAGAACTGACAACAAACCTCATGTTTATTCTCTGAGAGGCTCTTTGGATGAGATGATGTCCAGAGGTCCTTTTCCAACCCCTACCATGCTTTGATTCTGTAATTACTGAGAAGAAATAAGTTATCATAAGTAAACCTATTGTTTTTCTGTTATCACACTTCTACAATCTACCTACTAGCCCATTACCCAGTGTGTTTATACAAGTTCTAGGTAACAGGAGAACATGCCAAAAATCTCTTCTTGGATGTATTTTTGCCTGGGTGCTTATTTCCCAATTCCAAAGCATACTGTTTACTTCCTGTATTTTATCCAAACGTGTCTTTAGTGCCTTTCACTGACAGAACACACACAGACCCTCCTCACCTACAGCAGGTGTGACCCACAGATGGTTTAAAAGGAGAAAAGTTAATTTTTAAGTGGCTCTAACTGCACAATAGAATATTGTTAGTGGAAAGAAGAAGCCTGTTAACTCTTTGAACCTCAGGATTTTTAAAGGATGTTGAAAAATTGCTGGGGGAGCTGACAACAGCCTCCAGATTATCTGACAGCTGGAAAAAAAGCCCCACAATAAGACTTTAAAAGATCAGTCTGTTTAGCTAATTAAACAAAGATTAAGGAAGTGACTTGATTACAGCATTTAATACCTTCTTAGAGAAGAAAATTGGGAATAGTGGGGAGCAAAGGCACCTCGATCTCATCACCAGTGAGGTGAAGCAGAAGCCAGATACATTCAACTGAGAAAAGAGACTCAAGTGCCAAGTAATGAGGGACAGCCAGTTTCTGGGAAGAGTTACCTCCAATTTCTGCATCTCCTGGTGTACAAGGATGTACTTCAGCCAGCCAGAGATTACTGGGGCTCAAAAGGAGGACTAGGGACTCTGTGCTGGTCTGCAGGTGGTCAGCCCAGACAGCCTGAGGGACCTTCCGCTCCTAGATGCCGGGAACCTCCTGAAGGTCATCCCTGAAGCTGATCCCTGAGCAGCCTTCCAAGATGCTGAACAAAAAACCAACCAGCTCAAACCCAACAACAGAGGCCGTACCCAACTGGGTGACCAGGAGGCCAGCTTGCTTTCTGCTGCCTCTTCATGGTCTGCACCACTTCTATGAGCAACATTTTATTTGTGGTCTAGTGTCTCACAAGACGTGATGAAGAGAAGGAAAGATCCACACCTACAAAGGCTCAAGAGGCTCCACCTCTTCTGTACCTGCAGGCTCTCCAAAAGATGTCCCACTTCTACCACAGGCAAACCCAACCAACTGCAAGATCCCAAGCCTACATCTTTACCAGTCAGGGAAAAAACACATCACATATTTACAGAGATTTCTTAAATATGTTACTTATGGGGTGGTTTTTGATATATAAATTCTCTGTTATCTGAACAGTTGCACTTGAGGTGTTCATTCACTCTGGCCTTCCTTACTTAGCAACAAAATCATCATTAACATTTACTTTAAAAGCTCACTAAAATGATTTTCAATAAAATACATGAGGAGGGGATGTCTTAGAAACATTTTATTGGTGCTTCATGGCAGTGATCTACTGCAGAATTCCCAGATGACATCAACCAGTCACTGCAAACCCATACCAATAAACCATTTGTGGTGCATCAAATCTGGGCCTCTCAATACAAGAAAGACCTGGAGGGGCTGGAGTGTGGCCAGAGAGGGGCAACGAAGCTGCTGGGGAAGGGTCTAGAGCCCAAGTGTGGGGAGGAGCAGCTGAGGGAGCTGGGGGTGCTGAGCCTGGAGCAAAGGAGGCTCAGGGGAGACCTTCTGGCTCGGCACAGCTCCTGACAGGAGCCTGGAGCCAGGGGGGGGTCGGGCTCTGCTCCCAAGGGACAAGGGACAGGACAAGAGGAAACGGCCTCAAGTTGCCCCAGGGGAGGTTGAGGTTGTCCCTGAGGAACAATTTCTTGCCCTGGAGGGTTGCCCAGGGCTGTGCCAGGCTGCCCAGGGCAGTGGTGGAGTCCCCACCCCTGGAGGGGTTTCCAAGCTGTGGAGATGTGGTGTGAGGGACATGGGGCAGTGGGGACCTGGCAGTGCTGGGGGATGGTTGGACTGGACCTTCAAGGTCTCTTCCAACCAAAAGAGTTTTCTGATTCTACATATCACAATGCAGATGCATAACCATTCACTACTTAAATGAGAAATAAAAAGGGTAAGACAGCAAGCAGGGAAGATGCAAATACAGAGCTCCTTAAACCACAACCACCATCTTCCAGAAGAGGCAAATTCAACATACCTGGCAGAAAACAGGTTTATACTTTAGTGAGAAAGCCTGGATGAGTTCTTTTGAATCAGCACAGTCTTTTTGCAATTTATCTACACAAAGGCACTTGGAGTGAATAAGATTTGTCGTCAGCTGGTTGACATCCATCCACTGTGCAAAGAGAGTGTTCTCCTCCATCTGTTTCCCCAGGAGTTCCAGCCTCGCCTTGGCAGCAGAGTCCTTCTTCATGTACTCCACAAAGCCATAGCCCTTGGAGTGGCCAGTAACTTCACTGTACACCAAAAAACACCTCTCCACGTTGCCATAGGCACGCACCAGTTCTTCAAACTCTTCTAAGGTGAGGGAGACGGGGAGGTTGGTGATGCAGAGCAAGGCATCTGTGGGCTGCAGCTGCACGGAGAGCTCCCTGCCCCGCAGCGGGTGCTGGTGGAACCTCCGGATGGCGCTCTGAGCCTGCTCGCCGCGCAGCCACCAGAACAAGTTCCATCACCTGCCACAGCTCCTCGACACCTACAGAGGGGATTACTAGGCCTCCCCCTCCCACCAAAACCCCCCTGGTGTAACTCACAGGTAAAACAAGTTTGGGATTTACCCTGAAGATGTGACAGAAAGAGATACGCTGTGATATATTTATTAAAACTGGACATCCTGAGTAATGAGCTCAGAGTGACTACACAACCACACATCTGCACAACCACACTACCTGTAAGCCAACAACATTTCACATTCAGGAAATGAAAAGCAATTAAATTTTATACTGAAGTCACCACGTTACTGGTTCTACTGAACTTCACTGAAGACAGCGTCCATAAATTCTCACTTCAGAATCACTGGATCTCTTCTGGGTCTTCAGTCTATAAAGCACTTCACACAATCACAGAATCACAGACTGGATGAGGTTGTCAAGGACCTCTGGAAGTCACCTGGTCCAGCCCTCTGCTCAAGCAGAGCTACCAAGAGCTGGCTGCACAAGACCATGTCCAGATGGGTTCTTAGAACCTCAAAGGATGGAGATGCCACAACCTCTCTGGGCAACCTGTAACAATGCTTGGTGACCCTCACAGTGAGAAAGTGCTCCCTGATGTTCAGAGGGAATCTCCTGTGGTTGAGTTGGCACCTGTTGCCTCATACCCTGTGAATTAAAGAGGATGGGATAGTCTGGAGTAAACCAAGCAGATGGAAGCTAACTGGGAATTGGACAAGATGACCTTTAAAGGTCCCTTCCACCTCAAACCATTCTGTGATTCTGTAATTGTGATTCATGTGTTTTCTTCCAGTGATCAGCTGAAGGGGACTGCACAGGCCAGTCCTCAGCAGAACCTTTGGCTCTTCTCATGGAAGGACCAGACCCAAGTCTCACACTTCATCCAGAGATACCATCAGCGCTGACAACCACTCGTGGACAAAGGGTTGGGCACTGAGACATGTCTTCAATGCTAAAGGTGTGAAAGATCACCTTCAAGAAATTCAGCAACTGCCTTTCTTCCAGAATAGCCTTCAAACCCACCAACCTCAGCAGCAAGCATTACCAAAATCTTTAAGAACTGGCAGTGGGTAGGATCTGCTGTGGTGGTTGCTTTCCCTTTGTCCACAGTTGTGTGTTCTGTCCACCTCCTTGTGGGCACATGACATGTTACAGAGGTGGTGGGTGTTGCAGAACACAGACAATCAGTTTGTTGTGCAGACTACATCACCTCACACACCAACTGGCTTTATTCCATACTTAGAAATCAAATTTGCAGGATAATGGGACAGTAAAGCACAAACTTTTGCTCCTTAGGGGTAGGTGTCAAGAAACATCAGTATCCACAGAAAATCCTGACAGAAATCTATCACAGCTAGGGCATTAAGATTTTTGTCCTGGAAACCAAGGTTGCCTCAGGAGATAGCTCAGGAGGGCCAGGAATGTGTAGATAACTATTTGTCCATTTCTGTACCTCACAACCACTAAAAATCTGTGAATCTCCTATTAAGAGGATTAATTTGTAAATGGAAGACCAGACTTAAATAATTCAGGATTTAATTCTGGACAGCTCTTCCTTCAAAGGCTTAAGTATGCCTTCAATAACCTGCTTTTGGCTTCCAGTACCTGAGGCAAATGCATCTGGAGCTAGGTAGTTTTTCCTCTGATGATGCCATTTAGTGTGTCCTAAGAGAGGCCTGAGGACTAGTTTTTCAAAGGAGATCAGAGAGTTGGGGTTAGCTTTGTCCCAAAAAGACACTCACTAAGGGAACACACCTGAGAGGTACCACACTGGACCAATCTACTTCCAGCTGGCAGCAAAGTTTCCAACCTCCCACTGGCTTCCACAGAAGGTGACAAGCTCTGCAGCCAAAACAGGCACTGAGGGACAATCAAGCTATGTGAGAGCAGGGAAGCTGATGACTTCATATGTGGCAGATGATGTTCCTCACCAGTTTCATCACAGAATTGAAATGTATGACACTGGAAGATTTTAAGTCCTTACCTGTTCTTTTATTTCTGTCCACGTAACAGTATTTGATTTCATAATCTTTAAATAAGTCATGGATTTCCTGAAAGAGAAAAATACAAGTAGCATCAGATAAATAATTCACCAGACAAGAAAAAAAAACACCAAACCCACAAACTTTCCCAATAAAAAGAAAATCTCACAGTAGAAACACTATCAAATATTTATTCTTACAGGAATTGATTACACTGCTGCAGCAATGCTTTTATCTCATATTAAAATTGGCTGACTGAATTTGATCACTTTACTTTTCATTATCTAGTCACATCAGCACAACAGAGGATCCTGTTGACTGTCTTTTGATAAAGAGAAGTAACATCATAGTTCATTACACAGCAAACCCCCACAATTTCTCTCTTTTAATAATGACTGTTCCTTCAACCAACAGACAGTAAATAGGAAAGCATCCTCTATCAATTACTGCACAGATGCTCAACGAAGAATCAATCCCAAGAGCATCATTTGCTCCTGCTAATTAATGGGGAGAGGGTAGGAGCTGGTGTAAGAGCTGTGTACCAGTCTGCTAGAGCTATTCTCCAACAAAAGCAAGGTGTAGGTGTAAAATGTGCTCCACAAAACACACAGACCATTATTAGTTTGGTGGTGAGAATGCCACAAGGAACACCAACCATCCCCAGGAAGAAACCAAGAGTAGTAACCCCAATGGATGCATTCTAAAACTTGGGTAAGTCCCAGATATAACAGTGAAAGACCACTTGAGTAAGAAATAATCAAGCAGCTTTGTCTGAAAGTTTAATTGCTGACAGTTTCCAGCAGCCCAGTCCACTTGCCAGTTTGCTAATTCAATATATAGCCAGGAGGTTAATTGGGCTCTCTGTGGCCAGTATCAGGTACATGGCTTTTAGTCAAGAGAGCACCAATCTCTAGTTTCACTAGTTAACAGCTGTCAAATACTACATGAATTAAATATGGCAGTGTTTCTCAAGCTACCAGCCACCCTCTGATCAGGTGAGGTAAGGACGTGGTTTCTGAAAAGCAAAACACACCAGGCACAACTCCAGGGTTGAAGTCAGGCTGGTGATTTGGCTGTGGATGTCTAACAAGAACCAGATGCTAGTTCACTCTCAGTCCTGAGACAATGAGGAGACACTTTCTGCACAGTGTTGTACAGCTCAGCTGTGTTGTGGCACTGCAGGGTCTGAAAAGGTTACTTTTGTCCCACTTAGAAAAAGAGGGACATATTTACCTCTTTTATTTCCTCTGTTATTTTACAAGAGTAACACTGAGTTTTATATCACGATTAAGTAGCAGGAAATATTATTTCAAACAGCTCTGAATCCTTCTTTGAAAGTCGTCTGTGAATCAGATGATTCCACATGATTTCCCAGTAACTGCCTGAAACTTAATAATTGAGAGGGAAAATAGCCTGTATTGAACATATCTTCATGGGGTAATTACCAGGTCTCATGATGAGAATGTAAGGAAGGTTTAAAATTAAAACCTAATTTAAGCAAAGTAAATTTAGTAATGACTTTAAGACTGAATTCCACAGGTCACTGCAAACGCTGCCAGGTTTTGAACACGGGCACTTCTCTCAACTCTACCTTCAACCTCTTCCAATGCTGCCCCTCTGCCAGCTCTGTGAGACCCCCCTGCAGTGCTGGGGCAGCTCTGGAGTCCTCAGCACAGCAGAGCCAGGGACCTGCTGGAGCGGGGCCAGAGGAGCCCCAGCAATGCCCCGAGGGGGGAACCCCTCTGCTGGGAGCCCAGCCGGAGAGAGTTGGGCTGGGGCAGCCCCAGAGGAGAAGGCTCCAGCTGGGGAGACCCCCTGGGGGCTGCCAGGACTGCCAGGGGCCTGCCAGAAAGCTGGGGGGGGACTTTTGAACAGGAGCTGTTGGGACAGGACAAGGGGGATGGTTTGAAACTAAAAGAGGGAGATTTAGGCTAGAGAGAAGGAAGAAAATTTTTATATTGAGGGTGGTGAGCCCCTGTCCCAGGCTGCCCAGAGAGGTGGTCGCTGCCCCATCCCGGGCACCATCCCGGGGGAGGTTGGCCGGGGCTCTGAGCACCCTGCTCTAGCTGCAGATGACCCTGCTCCCTGCAGGGGGTTGGACTGGATGACCTTTAATTCCAACCCAACCCAACCCAACCCAGCCCATGACTCTGTGATAGGTTTAGCAAAGCAGCAGTTACAAACCCCATGGTGGTACCACCTGTGAGCCACAGCTGCCACCCCAGTGCCACCACTCTGCCCACGCTCACCATACCCAAACCATCTGTCAACCAAGCCTGGCCACTATGAGTATTTCTTCCATGTATCATTTACCAAAGTGCTTCTCCTGAAGGATTTTTTCCTCTTTTATAAATGAATGAACCTACTAGTCTAAAAAAAGTCACTGGTAATCAGCAGAATCGTCATGATTTAAGGGCACCATATTAAGCCTGAAGAAAACAGCACCATCCAGTGCCCTGGGGAAGGTCCATCTGCCACGACTCTTGTGCTAGATTATAATATTTTGACAACAGGAATTGTAAGCATTTATAAAGCTATCTGGCAGACATACAGCAGTCATGGATCCTGTGAAGTTTCCAACACAAACACTGTTCACAGTGCTGCCTGCCTATCTCAGCTCTTAATTATTATGGCTCCTAGGATTGAGTTGTAGTTGGCTACTGAACCTGATGTGAAACTCAGCACCAGCTCTTGGGCACCGAGGTGTGTTTGTACCTGAGCAAAGTGTCCCTGTCAAAGCAAGGGTTCTATGTACCACAGAGAGGGAGAGGAGGGGAGAAAAAAGAGAGGGTTTGCTCAGAGTAACAGCAGTTGCATAAACATGTGGGCTATGCCAGCAGCTCTAGCTAAACATCTTGGAACAGAAATGGAACCAATAAAGCTCAGCTACCATACAGGCCCTTAAACCTTCAGAGTTCTGCAAAGCAGACTTTGAAAGCTAGTTCATCTCATCATCAGTAAAAATGAAAATCCTAGCTAGAAAGTAATCAGTTCATACTTTAAAATCAGCAGAAAAAGCAAACCCAAATAGATTAAAGGCAGTTTAAGAGAAACTATGAGGAAACACAGGCTGGATATACTTTAAAATATGTATTATTTACTACTGTAAAAAATGTGGTCTTGAAATATTTCAGCTCGTGGCCTGTCTCATCTTGTCTTAGGTAATAAGAACTGGCAACATGAATTTTTACCACATACTATCAATTTAAAATCTGCATCTCTCAAACAGAAAGAATGCTTTCCTTTGAGAGGATCTGTCTTTATGCTTTATTACCTGCACTGTTTAAAACACAAACAAGAGAGAGAGTCATTAATGGGCAAATTTGCCTTATTTATGAAATTAGTAAAGCTCTATGTATTATTTCTAATAAAGTCAGCTTCTTATACCCAGGATCTCATAGTTTAAGAAAGGAAACCTGGAAGACCTGGAACAATATATCATGTATATAAAGCCTGCAGCACTCTAAAGCCAACTCTTTCTCTCTCTAGATGTAATGCTGAATTGTGTTATTCTGGCAACAAAAACATTTAGCAATTATAATGGTGCCTGGCCAGATTTCTAGAGTAAGCTGTGGTGGTGTTTCCAACATCAACATGGTACAAGCCTGGTACAAACCTTTGCTCTCAGTGAGCAGATGAAGGCCCCAGCACACAGGCTCTTGAGGCAGGAATTGATTCTGGTTTAAGTAGTGGAACTAAATAACATGTTTGGCTAACCAAGAACTTTTAAATCATCTCCTAACTAAGAAAGACTTTGTTTTCCTTTGTGCAGGCAGAGCAGGAAAGAGGAAGACTTCTCAGGGAAAAGCTTTACATTTAAAAATGATCCAAGGGGGTGTTCATTTAATCCATGTTTGAGTCCATGACATGACACATGGGTTTCACTGCAGATATTCAAAAAATGGTCTGCAAAAGGAGTAAGAAAGAGAACATCAACATGGTTTAAAATAATAATGCTACTGAGGGAAGATCCCAGAGACTGCTGGAGTAAGAAGTGGAGTGCACAGCACCAGCAAGAGGGTTAGGTTATAAACCACAAGAACTGATGCAAGGTGCAATCTTAAACACCACCTGTCTGTGAATGACCATAGGTAGGAGGTCCTCAATTTTTCACCAGCTGGGCATTGACTGCCAGATAAATCCTCCCTTGATTTCAGGCAAAAACTGGGCTTGCCACACCATGGACCATCTTCTATTCTTTGACAAATCTTGAAGTTTTTTTTTCAGTGTTGCCTCAAAGAAAGTTCTTAGATGAACAATGGCCTAAGGTCACCAGGTCTAAGATGTTTAGGAGATGTCCACCTGCCCAGGCATCCAGGAGCAGCGAGCACTGAGGTGTGCCCTGAAGCTTTTGCTCAGTGCATTCCCTCTTGGCTTCCACAAACAGTCACAAACTATGAAACCTGAAATAAATATCAAGCCTGTAATTCTAGGCCATACACTGCCTTTGGGCTGAACCTTTTTGTTTGAGAACTGACTCTCACTTTTATAACACCATGCCCTCCAAAGATCTTTAGTAAAGTAATAGAAGAAAATGTTAAGATGGAAGAATAACAGTTTTATTGAGAAACTTAAGAAGGGCACAGAATTAAGAACCTTTTTCTCTGATCTTCCAGAGACGTCATTATGTGTTGATGAGAGGACCACTAAGGGACTGGAAATTAATTCCACCATTCTGGGTATACTGGGCTGTACACAAGCTGAACGAAAGATGAAGAAGACATAGAAGAGGTAACATGAGAGAACAGGAGCACAAAGAAAAGAAAAGCAATAAAGAAAAATCAAAAAGCACATACATCCTAAGGCATGAGAGCTACTCACTCTCCAGCAAGTATGCCTTTCATGTTCAGTCAGTGTGACAGAGGACTAACTAAAACACAAAGAGCCCTTCTACTTCAACGTCTGGTGTACAGCAGATGGAGAGAGAGCACTTCCTCAAATCATCACAGTTCATTAAAGGCTTTCGATCAAAAAGGAACAAGGAAAAATTGTGGCTAATGCAGACAGAAAGGAAAAGAAAACAACCAAACCAAACCCAACCACCCCACCAGAAATAGCATCATGCTAAGGAGTGATTTGTCTTCTGATTTGGAACAGACATGGGTGAAAAAAAAATGGATGGGTACATCAGGTCCCAAAGCACAAAATAACTCCCTATCCCAGGGGGACTGCACCAATTTCTTATCATCACCTAAATGTTTAATCTCTCTCTAGATTCTGTCATGCCACAGAAGAACTACAGGATATTAAAATCATTAACTAGCCCTACTTTATTTCATGTCCTACATTAAAGTAGGACATCCCCTCTATACGATTCATTTTCCAGCCTCAGATGTCAAAGAAGAAAAGCTGAAATGTGAATGCAATGTGGTGGCATTTAAAGATAATCAAGCACAGAAAAAACTGGTTGAGAGCAAGGAGATCTTCCACAGCACTGGCTCCTGAGCTGCAGAGAGGGCAATCAAAAACTGAACAGCCCTCACTGGTCACCTAATCTCAGCAGTGAAGATTGGGGATCTTGCTACAGATCTCAGCAATGCTGAGCAAGACAGATAAGAGCAGGTCTGTTCCTCCTACCAGCAGCTCCCTGGGACACAAAGTGGCATGCGAGGGCACCAAATTGCCCAGGACATCACCCTTATGAGCCACTGCTCCTGTGGAAGTTAATCAGACAGAAATAAGGAACCACTAACAGTGAAAGAACAATGACTTGGGGGAAATAAAACCCTTCTAATCCACCGAGCTAATTACAAAACCTAAAGCAAACAGAAGCTGACTTGCCACACAATACTCCAGCAATAAAACTGCCCATCTAGTGAGGTCCAACTTCACTACACTAGGGTCGTCCTGAAGTTCTTGAGCTCTTTACCAGTAAAGGAGAGCAGAAGTTCATTTCCTTCCCTCCCTCTGCCCATCCTCCTGCCTCCCAGAGCACCTGGAGGAGCTTTATGACAGTGCCAAGGACCTTCCACGTGCAACACACCTTTGAACACTGTGCTCCCAACAGTGTGTGTGATGGTGTTGCTGGCTGTTGATGAGAGATGATGGTTCAGGGAGATGCATGCACAAGGCAATGGCAAGAGATGTCCTACCAAGAGACTGCTAATTCATTGCCAAGCCCTCACCTGAATAAAATGAACTACAACCAAGCTGCCCTTTAAGTACTTGCTTTAATTCAGCAACTTGTTTTATCACTCAATGTCCCTCCCCTGGGAAGGGGAATCAGGAAAAGGAAAGGGGACCCGTGGGCTGGAATGGAAACACATTTAATAAAATAAAGTAATAATTAAACCTTCCTAATATTAATACTAACAGCTGTCCTGGGCTTCACTCCTCCTGCCTCAGTACGTGGCTAACTCAAAGCTGCTACAGACCTTGAGCACTGTGAAGACCCAGATACCATGGCTGGCCACAAGTCAAAACAGACTTAGCAACCACCTTCTCACTGAATCAAGTGTTGCAGCCTTCTCAAAAAAGTAGCTTTCCTGAAAAGAAAACTGAATCTATGATTCTATCCCAGCAAAACTAGGACAGTCTTTTTGCAAAGGTTCTCAACAGGAGCATTGGTCTGAGCACCATGCTGCATCAGAGGATATTAATGCCAGCCAGAACAGAGCCACCATCTGACATGGGTCAAAAAGACCAACACCAGTGGGACAATCTTGCCTGTCTTACTGTAAAACACCTCCCAGAGCTCTGGGGCAAGAGCAGATGGAGAGGAGAATGAATGCCTCTGCTTAGAACACAACACTGAGCAGATTTTTAATATTATACATATAGCCACAATGATGGAAAAATATCAGACTGAGGGAAGGAAAACATGACATCAGTTAAGAAAGGAGCTGACCTGGTAAGTTGTTTTACCCACAACCCTGAGCCAACTAACAGGAATCAGTCAGAGCAGTAAAAAAAGTGCACTTCTATCTAATTTCATAAGTTTAGTGATCTAAAAAGTATCAAAAATGCAGCTGTATGGATATCAACAGTGCTTCATCTCAAGATTCAGAAAGGTCACAGCAGCAGCATCTGATAACATGTAGAGTTCAGGCCCTGTGCTGAAGCAATCAGAGGAGAATGAACGTGGGGAACTAAGTGGCAGCTCTGGAAGACTTTGCTGTGACAGCTCAGTACAAAATCAGTCGAGTTGCCAACTGAACACTAAATGGAGACTATGCTTTCAAGAACAGTCAAGGTGCTAATAAAAATCTGTCACAAAAATACCTCTCTCCATGGCTGTAGTGAGAGAAATGCTTGAAGAACGACTAACCCTGCAAGTACATATCTGCAGGTTGAGCTCTAAAGCCCAACGCTGAAAGAAACGACAATTTTTGACTTAATTTGTTCCTGCTTTGGATTTGTTCCATACTGACACTCAATGAAAAAGCCCAGTAAGGGAACACTGACTTACTTGGCATGACAGACTGCAGAGTGCTTTCTTCAGGCTGTCCTTCCCCCTGCAAACAGGCTCTGGATTTCCTTCGGAACACAGATGTTGCCAAAGGCATTTAGAGAGAAATTCCACTTGGCAAGATTCAAACGTGGGCAACCTTTGCCTCTCAAGAATAGCCACCCAGCACCCAACGTGCTGAATGCTCCTGACACTCTGTTTGTTTGGTTTCTAAGACTACAAACCTGTGGTACTCCATTTCTCCTTCAGAAACTTCACAGCTAAGGTACATTTCTTCTGTGGCCTTAAGAGTAATTGGCTTTTTTTTTTTTTTTAATTCAGTTTAACCCAGGTGGAACTCCAAAGGTAACAGATTACAAGCACAATAATAAATTTTAGAAGTTAATATGTAGCTACAATTGGCGGACGAAAATGTTCATTACCTAATTTCACTCAAAAAAGAATGGGAGTTTCATTCTCATTTTGAAGGTGATGAACCTTCTAGCAAAAGTGAACACCTCCATCAATCTGTATTAGCAGAAAGATAACTTTCAAGAAGTTTCTTGCCTGAAAACTATTTTGCTAAATCTTGGCCTCACCCTTCACATAATAACAAGGACCCAATACAGACCCAACACCCCAATGATTAGAGATCAATAGTTACATTTATGAACACCTATTCTGGAAGACTTTGCTGCATTTTAAAGATCACAGAATGCCTGGAAACGACCCTAGAGATCATCTAATTGATCATCTAGCTGGGAGGGACACCTCTCAACTAGACAAGATTAATCTCTTTCTTGATGGTGAACAAATTGGCCATGGTAGCAATAGTTTATCTGATTCCAATTGGCTAACCAATCATTTCAAGAAGAAAACAGCAGAGGAATCATCTTTGCAGTGTTTACCAAAGGTGTTCAGCAGAGGAATCATCTTTGCAGTGTTTACCAAAGGTGTTGACTTGAAATAAGACATGTTAAATTTCAGGGTAACTTCTGGCAGTGCATGACAGCCAAACACACAGGTGTACTTCACACACCTGACCACAAACACACTCCTCCTTTCCAAAACTGCTCCAGGACAGAAACTTCCTATCTCCAGCATAACTATTCTGCCTTTTCACACCACCACCAATCCCTCAACAACGTTAAAAATTAAAATGACATGTTTTGAAACTGTATTTCACAATCTGTACGTGGCAGTGCTGTCTCAGCCTAGAAACAGGTGAAAGTAAGAACCCTGCATCCAGAGAAAAAGGCATCAAAGTGCTACTTTCAAGGCATCAAAACAAAATGGCAAACTTCCAAAAAACTGCATGGCTGCCAAATTGGACCTCCACACTAGTATCTCCCCAGAGAATTCGTTGCCTGACTGAGCAATGACAAGCTTCCATAGGGGCTAGGTGTGCTTTTAACCAGTCCACGTGTGAATTCATGATGTACCTGCTGCATGCAACGGGAGCAAGTGACACAACTGCTGGAGTGCCAGAGGGCAATCCTGTGCCAGCTGCCCACAGCAAGCACCCTGTGAAACACCAGTAAACCCTCTCTGTCAACACATCCACGCATGAAGGCTTCTTGAACAGCCGAAGAAGATGAGCAGGGTTTTCCAACTAGTGGCTTTGCTCTTGGCTAGGTCATTAGGTTGCTATAAATGGAGGTGAGGCTCCATGTGTAAGATCATGCAGCATCACAGCAGAACGGTCAAGACTAAAACTCCAACTACCCACAGTCACACGACAGTGCAGCCAAGCAGACCGAAAGGCACCACAGAGATGAGAACAGACCTTCATGAAGCACAGCAGCAAGCTGGGTTCTCTGGATTAAATTACACCCATGGCTGAAAGATTCGCTCTAAAATGAATGGTCCCTTTCTACCGGAGTCACAGAGAAAGTGACAGTCTTCACGTGCTGTGCTCACCCACAGGTAGTAACACTGCCTGTGCAAGGAGGGGGTTAGAACAAAAGGTGTAATTACAGTGTTTTATACTTGTGCATCGAGTTGAATATTTGGAGCCGGTGAAGAACTGGGAAGTGACTGTGCCACTAGATCACCTCACAAGGTTTAAGAGTTTGCTGATCTTCTCTTACCAACTGCCGTAATTTAAGTGGCATTTTCCTAAACCACCACAGATTGTAGAAAAACACTTTCACTGACTCCGTGCTGCTCACCTCAAGAAAAAAATACCCCCCAAAAATAGGCCTGAAGCTTTTTAGCTTCGCTCAAAGAAACCGGAGGTGCTGCAGGGCCGTGAAGTCTCCCGGCGTGCCCGGAGGACACAG
>NW_008609202.1:0-11446 GCF_000691845.1 Merops nubicus
TTCTCCAGTTTGGAGACCAGGATGTCTCTGTTCATCCTTTTGCTCCTGTTGTCAGCCACAGACTTTGAGCATCAAGTTAAACATACCTAGTCTATACACATTATTTCATGTCTTGTCTCCAATAAGAGAGTGCATTGGTGCATTACAGTTTTTCTCATGGGCTATCCCATGGGGACCATCTCACTCACTCACATAACTGAAGATCTCTGTGAGTTCCCCTGATTGATTGTTTGGGTTTTTTTTTGTCCAGTGCAGCTGAGTAGACATCCATGAGTATATTCCTCCCTACTTGGACACTTTTCTTTAAAAACACTATGCCAGTGGAGAATAGCCTAAGGAAAAGTTAAACTAAACATAGCCACAGCTTTCCTCTTGCAGAGTGCTGTTTTTAAGAAAATAGTATTTGAAGTAATTATAGCTAGCTTTCATAGAGCCATTCTTAATTAATGTGTTATGTTACCTTCTATTGTTCACTCTTTTTGTGGCTTGGGACTCAGCTGCAGGCTCTTCTGTGTGTGAACGTAAACTCAAGACAAAGCAGTGTTCAGGCTTTGCAGATTCCTGTACATTCCCCAGTTTTCTTTCCTCATATACTTTCTGGGGCACCTTATGCTGGTGTGCTCAAGGCAGAGGTGTTGTGGTAGCCAGCACCAAAGAGGATCCCCCCCCCCAACTCCTTGGTCCCCAAGGTCAGGTGCTGGCTCAGTGAGGGTCACCTGGGGACAGATGTAAAGCCTTGAGCTCCCACCTCTCTGTAGTGGGGCAAGCTCTGGCAGCCTTGACACTCCCCTCAAAGCTCACAGATGAGGCTTTTTGAGTCATCATTCTGTAATGCTGCTCTCCCTTCTCCTTTGCTGGCAAGTTTGTTTGGGTTATGACGTTAAAGCTGGGGAAGAGTGGGGAAATCAGAACAGTATGTAATGCAATCAGAGCAATAAAGCCCAAGAACATACCTCTTGCAGCCCCTCTACTGCATTCAGTCAGCCTGTTTGAGCCCTGTGGAAGTTAGATTTCAGCATAACTTCTAATTAGGTATCTGGGTCACGTTTGACACACTCTTGGTTCAGAATTGACGTTTCTGTGCTGCTACTTAGCTCTAAATTTGCCAGCTGTGTTCCCGAAATAATTCCACCTTCCATTAAAGGATTGTGCCTATCACGTAATTACACCCACAGTAGTGTAAAGGCAGAGGTAGGGACGTGGAGGGTAGAAATAGCTCAGTGTTCTCCACCAGCCTTGGCATTCTTGAATTGAAAAATTAAATTCTGGTATTCCCACCGCTGCTGTGACAAGCTTCTGTAGCTCTGCTGAGCTCTCATTCATCAACATCTAGACTATCAGCTTAGGGACAGCTCTGCAAACAGCTGTCCTCTGTGCCAGCACATCCTCTAGTCCTTGCCTGTCAACTGTTTAATCCAGAAATGTCAAGATTAAATTCCTTTCATTACCTCTCATCAGCATTCGAAGGATTTGTTACCAGTTTAGACGGATTCAAGGATGTGCTGCATGAATTTTCTTTGAAATGGTCTCAAGCCACAAAGCATTTTCTAAAACAGAGATTCACATTATGTGACTTAAAACAGTACCAACACTACAGAAGTACATTGTGAGAGCACTGGAAAAATCACAGCAGGGTGTAGAGTACCAGACTAAGAAAAAACAGCTTTGCAAGTGCAGTGTCAGGCTGGAGGTTTGTCAGTCTGTGACTACCATTGCTAAAGTAGGATTCATGCTGTTAGGGCCCCTGCTGTCAAAAGAAAGATCTTAAAAAAAGACATCTGGTTTTGTCACCATCCAGTCTTTTCTGAGATTCCCTGGTCTAGTCTGTTCATTGAAAAGGGGTTGCCCATTTTTGGGACAATTTGTTAGAGATTTGTGTCTCTGTACTGCCTTACTAGCACCTTGTAAAAAATGCTCGGTGTTTTTAAATGAAGAGATTCTGCTCCTCCTCCTTAGTTCATTCTGTAGTCTCTGTCTGCTCTTTCTGCATTTGTGATGAACCTCCCCCAGCTGGCAGGTTCATCTGTGGTTTGCTTCAAGCCCACAATCATTTCATTTTGCACTTGGTACCAGTAACCCCCATCACCTTCTGGTGTCTTCTTTCTCCTTCCAGCTTCACTTTCTTCTCTGCCACTTCTTGTGCTTGGAGCAGCCTCTCACAACCTGCGTAGCAGGTACATTGATGATTATCAAAGTGGTGCTTTCAGAAAGCCTTTGTGTTTTTCAAGTGCCTTTCATTTTCCAGGAATGAAGACCTGTATTAACCACTCTAACTCACCAGTGAAGGAGTGAAGACAGGTCAGACACAAGCAGCTGAGCTCCTTGCCTGTGGTTTCGTATGGGCTTTCTGTCCCTTACATTGTTAAACTGTGCAGCTTGAGAGCACCCTTCTGAGGTTTTATTGTGTGTGTTACACAAGAAGTGGCAATAAAAGAGTGACTTGTCTGGTGTTATAAGACTGTTGTGGTGATGAACATAGAGACCTAAGTACAAGACTGCGTTTCATACAAGGAAAGGGACGAGCAGGATCCTGGGTGGAGACAGGTTAAAATCGTTCACAGTTCTGAGGGATTAAAGCAGACATACTCTAATATGTGGCAAGACAGCAGATAGGAACAGGAGCTTGGGGGGCATGTGAGGAGAGGCTGAAAAGCCATCACATTTTGATTGTTATGATCACCTGGAATTACATATTTTCACGTCAGGCTACCTCTGAGTGACAGTGATGGTTAATATGGGCCTGGAGGTGTGCCCTGTGGAACAGGAGGGGTGTCCTTCACAGGTGACACCAAGAGAGGTGCACTAATATGCTGCCACAGCAAGAGGCAGAACCCGCAGCTGGTTTGTGCCACGTCTGTGTGGGTCTGCTGAGCCACCGTGCTGGCTTTACGAAATTAAGGGAAGGCAGCATCTGCTCCTCTTCACAAGTTGTTGTGGCACTTGGCAGGGCCCGATCAGCCGGGCAGTCTCTGAGCCTGTGTCTGTCTCTTTGCTAAGGGAGGGAGTCGCTCACCGTTCAGCCTGTCTCACCCCATTGCATAGCATGCTTTAATTCTGGAGAGGTATCCTTAAATTCCGCTGTCCTACCTCCAATGCAAACCGATATAGACTTCTATTATCATGAATGGCAGCTGTATTTTGGTTTGTTTACCTTTTTTTACCCTTGAACTTCATAGGTTAAGCTTTTGCTCTTGAAGACTGTAACTTCATGGTATGTTATGGGGACACAGGATAACATACAACCTACTCTTTACAAATAAACAGAGCTGCCAGGTAGAGCTGTAGCAGTGGTGATAATATGCAGTGCCATATTTTGGGTGAGAACTTGCTGAAGAGGCTTTGGAGCCTAGAGGGCCTGCACTGTATCTGTTTAGGGAATTTGCTGCAAGTGCTCTGTTCTAAGGTATGCTGCTGAAGGGTAGTCGTGAAGAGGACTCTGCAGGGTCTCTGCTGGCGTTGGGGTAGAAATTTTCTAAAAGGGTGGTTTCCAGTGAAGCCAGGCTGCTGTGGGCATCCATGCATGCAGCTGCCCTTGTAACCACTATGTTGAAGATGATTTTGCAAGCTCCCTGTAGGTCCTGGGAAGGACAGAAGATATGGCATGTCCTTTTCCTTTGTCCCTCTTCCATCCTGCTTCTGCCTTTTTCCTCATAACCTGCAGCTGCTGAAGGGACAGGTCTCCCATAATGAGATGTGAATGTACAGAAGATTTCTGAGGTCAGACGTTCACATAACACGGAGTAAGTCAGTTATAAACTGCAACAGGTAGGCTTGAAGGGGTGTAGTAAGAATGCCCACTTTAAATCAAACCAGTGCCTATCAACATTGTCCTGTATGGATCCTCTAGCAGATATCTAGGGCAATGTATAAGAAGAAAGCCACATATGGTAATAGTGTGGAGGTGTATTCCTCTGCCTCCAGCTGTCTGCTAAGAGGGATTTGGTGGGGGACAGTGAAATGTTTTGCTATTCTGCTTGGATTTGATAGTTTACATTTTTAGGAAATGTAGGACAAATTTTTTTACTTGACAGTAAAGATAAAAAAGTCTTCCAGGAAATAGTTTAGAATATGGTTATAATTATTTTCAGCATTTTACATTGGCATATGCAAAATCCTGTAAATATACACAGTCATGTGCTTTATGCCTTGTGTGTGTGACAGAGACAGAAGTGTACTCTCATAGAGCTGGATTTTTGTGTTTGACTGAAAGAACCTCTGGTTAACATGTAGGTATTGAAAGCAGTCCATTGCTTCTAACCTGACTAATAAAATAAGTGATAGTTGGACTAGATGATCCTTATAGGTACCTTCCAACTGGAATAATCTATTCTAGTCAAGTAACCAACTCAGTTACTTAGCTGAAGATGAAGAGGCTGGCTGAGAACATGTTTTTGTTGCTGGAGGTGTTGCTAGTGCCATGGAGAACCAACTGCTCTGGGTGGGCAGATCAGGATCTTCCCCCAATTACCACCAGCAGCCAGGATATCTCACCTGTAGTGTGTAGGTATGCTTGAAGGTTTCACCTTTTCCTGCAGTTCAAGAGAATGATTCTCCCCTCCTTATCCCAGCACATCCCAAGTGGACGTGCTCGAGCTGTTCTGCTGTACTAACCTTGCTTGCCACTTGACACAACCCTCATTTTCTCATCTCTGAGCTGTGCTTAAGTCACACAGGCAGCTTTAGCCTTTTGTGCTTGTTTGGGATCACACTGAATGGTGGTGGCATTTTAATGAAAAACTTGTTCTGGGGTTTTTTTGGTTTTTTTTTTTTTTTTTTTTTTTTTTTTTTGTTTTTTTTTTTTTTTTTAGATTTTGGGTTTATAGATATATGTGGAATGTGCAAAAAAAAAAACCACCCCATCCACCAAGGTCTAGAGTATGTGGCTTACAGTTAATCAAATATGTGAACTACAGAGTGCTTTGTCCCTTTAATGTATTACTGAGTGCTTTCATACAAGAAATTATCCACTTATCCTTAAGGGATAATTATGGTATGTATCATTGATCATTTTGGAAGAAATCTTTGCAGTCCTGGAAGACTAATGTGAATTACATAGCTATTTGTTTTACCGTGTGTGAACTAAAATATTTACACATTGTGGATTTTTTTTAATGCATAATTACACATGAAACTGTAATTAGAGGAAAAAATAATGCCCAGGTTTCCCAGAAATCATAATCTGATTTACAAAATGCTGACTGCTGAATAGTAAAGCAAAAAGAAATAACCCAGTGTTGCGTTGGTATTTTGGCTGGGGTTGACAATCCCTTATAGTCAAAAGATGTAACCAATCTAAGGGCAATTCTCAAAAGGCTGAACGATTGTTAGGCTGCCATGGCCCACTAATAATCTGAGGGAAATGTCCATGTCTTTGTGTATTCAGAGTAGCAAAGGGCTGCAAACAACTAGAGGGAAGAAGAGATGAAGCAGGCAAGGAGGTGCATTGTTTTGCTCTCAGAATTACTACTTTAGAATACCAAATTACAGACCGTGTGCAAATACCCAACAATTTAGTTTCATAAAAGGGAGTATTCTAAACCAGCATAATCCATATAATTACTCCAAAATAGGTTTAAGACAAAAGTGTGCATTTAATAACCAGATGATAAAATTGAAGAGATCTTAATGAAAGAAAAATCTAATTGAATCTAAGCCAAGTGAGGACCTATTTATATCCATTCCTGATAGCCACTGATTATCCTTCCTGTAAAAAGGATAAAAAGCCTTTAGTTGTTGTTGCTATAAATCAACTTTTCTTACATTGTTTTAACATTTAGAAAGCCATCAAGCCCCATCAACAGTGTGGCTGTTTTCCTTGGCACGTGTTTTGGCAGGGGTTGTTGTGTGTTTGTGTGGAGCCCTTGGTCTCCTCAGGGAGGAATTCATTAGTGGTCAAACTAGTCTGTGTTTCTAGGTAGTTATTTTCTTCTCTAATTCCAGAACTTAACCCAGCCAGATACTGCCACCAGGATAGCTTGATGTGGTGGCAGGTCAGAGTGTTCACTGGAAAACTGGAAGCAGCCAACTTCCTGACGCCGTTTTATGAGCCCCAGAAGTGTAAGAGTTGGAAGAGTGATTACCAGGTGGAGGTGCCCATGGCCTACCATGGCACCCCCCTCCCTGTGCTGGTTCTGGTGGCAGTCCAGCAGTGTGGGCACTTTCTCCTGCAGTCAGGGATTTGGGTGATCCAGAAGCTCTCCTGTGCAAGGGAATCCCACAGGGTAGGAACCTCACTTGAACCCCTCATGCCATGTGGCCCAAAAGGCATAAGGTGGCCATCCCTGCAAGTAGTGCTTCAGATGGGCATTGCCATCAACTGTCTAGTTCCTGAGGATCTGCAAATGCTTGAAAACTGGGTCTTTTTTTTTCCCCCCATGGTATGTCTGCTGTGTACTTTTCTGCTTTGCTGTCACTTCTTTGCTTCCTAGACTTGATTGCAGACCCTGAATCAGTCAGTTTTCTGCAAACTACATCTGAACTTATCATGAAGTAAATGCCTTCTTGCCACTTTGTGTTTGTTTCAAACAATAGAAAAGTCTGTTCTCCCTTGGCTTACCTGGCTAGATTGGAGGCTACAGTTCTGCTTCCCGTGGGCTGGAAGAAGAGCAGGAGAATAGTTTAACTGTGTTAAAATAAGGGTCTTGTAGTGTTTAAATTGTTTGTGCTTTTAAAATCTATTTATGGTCTACTCATGAGATGCACAGTCACTAGGGAGAGGCCAGAAGTCTGTTGGCCTTTTATTTGTATTTTTCTGGAGGCTTCTGTGATGTTCATTTTAACTGATGTACTGTGATGGGTTGAGCCTATCCGGATGTGCCAGGTGCCAGCCAAAGCTGCTCTGTCCTTTCCCTTCTCAGCTGGACAGGGGGTGAAAATATAACATAAGGCTTGTGGGTTGAGATAAGGACAGGGAGAGATCACTCACCAGTTACTGTCCTGGACAAAACAGATTTGACTTGGGGAAATTAGACTAATTTTTACCAATCAAATCAGGGTAGGCTAACGAGAAATAAACCACTTTCCCTCCACCCCTCCCATCTTCCCAGGCTCAGCTTCACTCCCAGTTTTCTCTACCTCTTTCCCCACAGTGGTGCAGGGGGACAGACAATGAGGGTTGTGGTCAGTTCATCACGTGTTGTCTCTGCTGCTCCTTCCTCCTCAGGGGGAGGACTCACTGCACTCTTCCCCTGCCCCAGTGTGGGTTCCCTGTGGGGTTACAAGTCCTGCCAGCAAATCTGCTCCAGTATGGGCTCTTCTCTCCGTGGGACCACATGTCCTGCCAGAAACCTGCTCCGGTGTGGGCTCTCCATGGGGTTGCAGCCTTGTTCAGCTGCATCCACCTGCTCTGGCATGGGGTCCTCCACAGGCTGCAGGTGGATATCTGCTCCACTGATAACCTCAAAGAGCTGCAGGTAGACAGCCTGCCTCACGATGGCCTTCACCATGGGCTGCAGGGGAATCTGCTCTGGTGCCTGGAGCACCTTCTCTACCTTCTTCACTGACCTTGGTGCCTGCAGAGATGTTTCCCTCATGTATTCTCATTCTTCTCTCCTGCTGCAGCTGTGTGGGTTTTTTTTCCTCTCTCTTCTTAAATATGCACCACAGAGGTGCTAGCACCATCACTGGTGGAAAGTCTGTCTTGGAGACAGCAGGCATTAGCTCTGTCAGACATCAGGAAGCTTCTAGTAGCTTCTCACAGAAGCCACTCTGCTGCCTGTCACACCCCCTCCTCCACCCTGCTACCAAAACCTTGCTACACAAACCAAATAATACATCTATCTAAGTTCCTGTTGTTTACTGGGGACTGATATTCTCAGCAGAGCCTCACAAGCTCAGCTGTTCCTGTTAAGCCCAATTTGTGAGGTTTAAATCTAAGAGTTAAGGTCACAATATCAAAAGTAACTGGCAGAAACATGGTCCTCTGGCTAGACCAGCGTTCTGGGGGTCTGTAGGTGTAATGTGAAGATCTGAAGAAAGGTTTTTATTTTTAGTGTGACAGAAGGGAAGCTGGAGATGCTGATTGTGGCTTGTGGTGTTAGGTACTGGAAGGGTGTGTTGAAGGAAGAAGATGTGTCATTGGTGTACAGGTGTTTAAGCAGTGGATGAATAATTTGTAATGCTGTAGTGCACTTTATTGTAAGGCTGTCATCTCCACGCCTGTGACATGCCTATCTATGTGTTTTGAAATTTAGATGGATACAAGATACCCATGACTCTCAGAAGCGAGTATCCACTCTTGCTTTGATCTCTTCTCTCACGAGACCAACTCTGGAAGCAAATTGCTGGTTTAGCCATAACGTGGCAGCCTTTGCTTAAAGTTTGCAGCAGGAGTAGTCACAGTCATGAAGTGAGGCTCTGTGAGCTCCTTGTATGAGACTGGAGCCTTGAAGATGTGAGATGTTAGAAGAAGAGTGGGTCAAGCAGATTCCTTGGCTGAATGGGGTGTCTGTGGGCCCTACCAAAGGGATCTGACCAGTACGGAAAAAATACTGAGCAGTATCTTAGTAAAGTTACTTGATTGGGATCTTGGTTTCAAACTTCCATGGCCTTGTCATAGACTGATAGTGTTTGCATGAGACAGTCTGTGAGCAGGGTGGAGAGACAATGTAAATATTGCCCTTTCAATTTGTTCTCTCAGGTTGGAAACAATATTTTGAGTTACCTTCCTTGGGACCTACTGTGGTTTGCTCTGAGCATAACGGTAGCAAAATTTGCAAAGTACTGTCAGGTTTCAGGGCATGAAAGTAAAGCTAGAAATGGGCATTTACAGAGGAGGGACTCTGCACAGGAGAGAGCAGCACTGGGGAGCTCCACTGGCAGGAATTAGTGTTCATGTTCAACACTATGAAATTGTATGGTGGTTTAGGTTTGCAAAGTGCTAGGTAAACATCAATTCATTCATCTTTACAACCCTGATGTGAGATACCTGAATATCATTATTATACTTTTTTCAACCATATAATTGACCTTGCAGGAACTTTATATGGGTCTTTCCAAAGCCATACAGCAATGTACCAGAGCTGAAGCTTGGACACCCTCGATGCCAAGCTCCAGTGTACTAGATCAAGAAGTTCAGATACAATGAGGAGCAGAAAAGGGCTTTGTCATCTTTCATATTTCTGTCTCACAGTCAAGTATATGTGCAGACTCGTACAGACTTCAGTGGATAGGATGCTCACATTTCAGAGTAGCAGTTGCACCATTTAGCTTTTGTAAATGTAATTTTATTTTTTTTCATACCTATCACTGTTTTCAGTATCTATATTCTTATTCCTTGGGACTGTTTTTTACAGGCTTATCCTCCCTCTCTCCTTGTACATTTTCTCCACCCAGTTCTATTCTTTCTTCCTTCTAAGTGCAGGGGAGGAACAAACCTGAGCTGACAGAGAAGAGCATGCAGCTCTGTACATGCAGCCTAAACTACTGCTAATCAGGGTGTAAACAGGCTAAAAAGCTTATTTCAGAATAAATCACTATGTTGGGTGGAATCTGCTGAGCCTGTGAGGTACCATGGTTGCCAATAGTGACCAGCCATGCTTTCAAGGCTTCAGCAGTCATGAGTGCCATTAGCAGTGCAGTGGGTGCAAACCCCAAAATGCTGGTCACAGCAAGCTGGGAGAATTGGTATTTCTAGCATATTTTATCTCAAAATGGCTTTTCTCAAAATTTTTCTCAGAATTGCCTGTTGTGTGCACTCATCTGCAGCTTGCAGTTTAACTCCTTATGGGAAAATTTTTGCAACACAAAATACTGCAGTTGTTGGCACTCTCCTTGCTAGTGCCAAGTGGCCAGAAGGGACAATAAGTAACCCTTCCAATCTCTGCAAGGTCCCTCCAGGGAGTTTTGGCATAGGGATAGTCTGGGAGAAGTTTTACAAGTTTCATGCCTGTACTTAGTTTTTAGCTGAAGCATAGGTGTTGTGTCTTTTTCACCCTCTTTTTCGTCGGTAAATATTGATAATAAAATGTGCAGCTGATGGGGAAAAGAGGGAAGAATGCTTAATACCAAGCTGAGTTTTATAAGTTTCACAAGAGCCTGCATAGTTTCTTGATTATACTTCATTTTGGAATCTTTTGTGGTTAAGATATCTAGCCTGGCAGTTCTGAGAGGACAGACCCAGGAAAGGCTTCCCAGTAGCCCACTGTAGACAGTTCTTTTCCAGTGTAGCTTTTGGGCTGGGATGTGGTAATTGTACATTTTCACAGAAGATGCAAGGCCGCTTGGGATGCCTTTGCTATGTTGGAGTTGATTGGATTTGTGATTTATTTTTGTATGGCCTTTGGGAAGAGTATTTTGTATGGAGATCTGTGTAGTATTTATAACATGACTACACGTATTCAGTATTGTTGTACTTAATCAAGTGTCGTGATTAACAGTCACTGAGTTACGTTGCTTTTGTACAGTGGGACTTCTGGTCCCACTTCTTCCAAACATCACCTTTGTGCCTGTTCTTGCATTGGGACTATACAACGAGCAATCCAGCAAATTACTCATTGACCTGTGCACCTGAGGAGGAATTGTAATAAGTATAGAAAGACAAAACCATGGATTCCTGTATTTTTATCTCATTTTTAGTGCCTGCGTATCTATGTGACAAAACATATTGTTAGAGACGACTTTTGCCTTTTTTATTTTATTTTTTTCTCTTTTGGGTTTAACATGATTTCTTTGGGAACTGACTTGTTTCTGTTGTACTATTGTTCAAATAAATTTTCTGTAGTACTTTCAAATTTGTTGTTTCTTCAAAACTTTGTACCTCTCAATACATTCTGTATCTTTTGCTACTTAGGTTTCTGCTCTCGTTACTCAGTTTAACTCATAAGGTCTTGGCTTTAACCCCTTTGTTTTGAGGTGGTTTATTTTTCTCTGGGAGAATGGAAGAAGTTCAGATTATAGATGTTCTGCCATATCTATTCCTCTTGAGTCTGGGCTTCTACCCAGTTGTGTTTTGGAGATCCACAGAAACACAGATTTCCCTTTACCTCCCCAGTGAAACAGCAGAGAATACATTATAAAAGGGAAGAATATTCCTAAAAGCACAGTACAAAACCTGGTGCTCCCACTGGCTCTCACAAGTATTTCAGTATGTACCTAACTGTTTTTGGGAGCAGGCTGCTGAGCTGGCTGGGATGGGATGGGCAGCAGGGGTTGCTCGGGAGCTCTGCTAGGCTGACAGTGCTCCGAGGCTGCTCCATCACCGTCTTTTGGGGGACTATTGGCATGAGAGGCTGATGATGACCCACTGCGGAAACAGAGGAGCGTCCACCCTCCCAGTGTGGTCCTGAGGTGAAGAAACGGAGGATAAACAAGGCCTTTCCTGCTGCCCTGGGATACAACCTGCTGGCGGGACCGGGACGCTGTGGTTCCGCGTGGTGATTTCCCGGGACCTGTCCAGGGCCCGGCGGTGCCGGGTGCCGCCGGGCCGAGGGGCGATTCCGCGGGCAAC
>NW_008609203.1:0-7436 GCF_000691845.1 Merops nubicus
CAGAGGGGTGGGCTCCTGCTGAGCGCGGGCTCCAGTAAATCCTTCGTGAGAACTCCTAAGGTGACTGCCTGGGCAGCGGAGCAGCTGGGGAGGCGAGGGGCCCGGGCAGAGGAATCCTGCAGGTACCTCCCAACCCCTCCCTGGGGGACAGCTGAATCGCAGCCGGGTCTTCGCTGGAGGCTGCGGCACCTCTGCCGGGCACACTGTGTTTCATTAAACACCTTACATGCAATGCCTCTGCAATGAACTTTATGCTGGAATGATGTGAAAAGCAAACAAACCCATTTGAAATGTGCTTCCAGAACAGCTCCCTTGGAGGGAGGATGGCTCTTGGATTTACTCCTTCGATATCCGAATGCTGGCACTGTAAGGACAATACCTGGGCTCTGTGGCCCAGGAGCAGGGGAGGGCACAGCACTTCCCACTCTGCTTTTTACAGCATGCTCATGTTTTGTAGTCAAACTGGCCCCTCTGTGGGTCTTGGCAGGGACTGTGGTGCTGCCTCACACCCACTCAAGCCATTAAGACCAGGGGGGCTTCTGGAGGCAGTGTAGACAGAAGTGCAGCTCTCTCCTCACCTGCAAGGTCATTCCATAAACCTCTGCAGCACAGCTTTTCAGAATTAAACCTATTAAAGCCACTTTTTTTCAGGCAGGAAATGTGACAGTACACAAACCAACACGGTGGTGGCTGCAAAGAAACATCCACAACCAATCCCACACATCCCCCCCTTGCCACAGCGAATTTAGAAGCAGTTTCCCACAGCTCGCTCAGAGCTCACAGTGCTGAGACAGAAGCTTTGTGCAATGCCAGTAACCAGTCTGCTCCTTTCTGTAACTTAAAAAGCAGCTAAAACCTTAGCTGAAAAGGGTTTGTTTTGCTTTTTTTTTTCACTGCAGCCTTAGAAGTGTTAAAACAAACAGGAGTATCGAAATATTTTTGATAGCTGCTACTACACAGTTGGAAATGAAAAATGATGACAATGTGTTTTCCAAGATAAATGAGCTTGTGATTGGAGGGTAAGAAAACAGAAATATATACAAAGGAAACACAGAAATCCATACAAAGGGAGCTGTTTGGCAACACTCTGTCACTGACAGATGGCAACAGCAGTGCTAGTTTGGGGAGGCAGGCTTTGCTGATGGGCTAATGAAGCAGGAGAGTGAATAATTGCTTTCAGATAATCTGCAGCGTATGTCGGATGTGTCCTTGTGGTTGGAAGGCTGTGGAAGATTTTAAATCCTTTTCCCATCACCTGAGAAAAGGTTTAGAATTACAGGAGACATTTTGTCAGCAAAGGCAAGTGGTCCCCTCTGAAGCCTGACTGCAGGGATGGACACTACAAGTCATTTTTCTGCATTGGGCAAACACTGCCTAGCTGCAAAGCTTACAGGTGACAAAGGCTGGAGGATGGAGATGCTTTCAGTGACTAAAATTCCATTTTTTTTTCCCTGGGATGCTGCATTCATTGAAAGTGAAGATGTAATAAATAATTGATTATAAATCTTTGGTTGTAAATATAAGCTTTACCAATAAACAGAGCAAAAAGCTGGGAAGGGGTCTTACTTATTTTCCCACATTAAGACTGGTAAGTAGGACTGAAGCTTCTTCCACGTATGAGGCTGTATTTGAGAGAGAAATACATGGTACATGGAGTTTCTCATGAGTACCTTACCAACTGTTTATTGCATATAACATCCATCAAATCAAATGAAACTGAAGAGACACTGTATCAAAAATAGAAAAAATATTTATATGTTCCAAGTCCATAAATATGTTAGAATTACGGCTTCTTTTTTTTTTAAGTGTTGTGTCTGTTTTGTTCAGTGAGACTCTGCAGACTCAGAACTGCCAGAACAGACTGAAGTCGGAAGATGTTGTGAAAATAAATACATAAAAAATGACAACTTAGGGTCCGAGACTTCCCCAAGAGTCCCAGACAGTTTTCAACCAAAGATCAGAAATGAGACTGATCCGAGAAGAGGGTTTAGATCAGGCTGTAAGTGCTGAAGAGATTGGCTGGTCATGTAACATTGTCTTCTTAAAAACATCTCTGTTGAGGACACACTGAGGCTACACTGATGAGGCAGAACAGTCCTCAGAAAATGGGAGTGGGCAGTGCCTTAAACAGGGAGCTGGCACACATGTGAACAACAAGGTGTTTGAACCCAAAGGGCTTTCACAGGACATCTGGTGTCAGGGGACACTTCTGGGACCTGTCACAGAGACTAGAGAAACAGCTCCACTGTTCTGCAGCCATTTACAAGACACAGACTCAGGACTTTCACCAAGATTGCAAACGGAAGGAAGGAGAGAAGCAAAGCTTTGTGTTTCTACAGTGCTCCCTGCCTTGCAAGCAGCAGGGCAAATCTGAAGACAGGGAGGGGGAAGTCACTGGGTCTGAACACCCAGTGCTCTCCACAGGGCAAGGAGACTGGTTCCCTGCAGGTGGGTTATTCCACTGACTGCTGGGACTTGAAGGGTGAAGCGTTCCACAGCCCAAGGACAGGAAAAAAGATCTTGGCAAATGCTGAGGAAGCACCTGCCTTGAGAAGCACCTACAGGAAGAAGTATTTGGGACCTAAAACCCATCAGAGAAATGGAAAGAAAAGGCACAGGAGGGAAATTAAGGGGGAAAAAGAGGCTCCAGATGACACGTGTGCTGAAGGAAGGACAGGGACTGGAAGAGCTTGTGCAATGTGGAGCACAGGGCTGGGAACAGGAGCTCAGTTCAGACCTGCTCTCCAGCATGTCATCTGGACGGCAGGCCACAAGGAGGAGCAGCTCACCCACCCATCGCAGCACGGCTGCCAGCACCACCCTGGGACGGGGCTGCAGCTCAGCAGCAAGGCCTCCAGGCACAGCGTGGTCAGGAGGGAGCAGTGGGCTCCACTCAGTATCGCCTCCTCTGGTTTTTCTTTCCCTTTCTTTTCTGTTCCCTCTCTTTCCGGGCTCTGGCCGTGGTACATGTGATGCAGTGAGCATCTAAAAAGTCCAGCAGCTTTGCCTTGGAGATTTTAATGCCGTTCTGTTTCAGCTCAGTGTGCAGGTCAGCCAGCTCAATTGGCTCATAGAAGAGAACCCTGTGGTACAGGGCAGTGTTTGAACGGATGTAGCACCTTACTGCCTCCAGCTTATCTTCTTCCCGAGCTGCTGCCTGAGAGGCTGGAAGCTCCTCTTCCTCCTCCTCCTCCTCGGATTCAAAAGCACAGGCTTCAAATCCTTTCATGAAAGAACTAAAAGCAAGATCAAGCAGACCAGAGATCAAGGAGAGAAGAAGCCACCAAGGACAGGACCAGAGCTCCCCAGGCCCCTGGTGACCAACCCCTGTGACTACCCTCTATGGGACTGCAGATTCTCCAATACTGGCACCCATAAAACGAGTGAAGCAGAACATGGCACATGTCCTTCAAACCTCCCCATCACCAGCTGCAACAGCACTGGTCCTGCTCACCCAGCCCTGGAGCTGCCTGGCATTCCTTGCTCCTGGCCCACAGCACCCACTGCTGCCATGCTGCCCAGCTGTGCTGAGCCACCCTCTCCCTGCCCAGGCTGCAGGCTCCTGGCCAACACCGAGTGCTCCTTGTTGCTCTGACCTGCAGAGATCACACATGCCAGAGTTGGGCCTTGCACACCATGCAGCCACAACTTCTGTGTTCTGAGGATGGCTCACTGGGAATTCAGACTAAACAAAGCCTGTGCCACTGATGGTTTTGTTTTACATTTTGTTGTCTTACCTCTCTGAATCAAAAGAAATGTCGCTTCCGTCTGATGAAGAGCCTGCAGACTGCTGAGATGCTGGGAGCACTGGCTCCTCATCATCAGCTGCCAGAGACCATCTCTCTGCAAGTTCAGATGACTGTTTCTGCTCTTTGGCTCCTTCTGGGTGATATGTTGTTTTAATTCCCTCCTTGGGTGCTGCAGAGCCTGCTTCACAGGATCCAGCAAGGTCGCTCTCTGCCCTCCCCACAGGGAGCACTGCAGGAGCAGTAGCAACCTTCTTCCTCCTGCCTGCAGCCCTGGAGGTGCTGGCAGTGTCTCCTGCCTTTGACTGCCTGGAGCTTTTGGCTGGGGACCTCTTGGGGGGAGGCTGGGACGATGGGATTTCATCCTCGAAGTCCGAGTCCACGTCCTGGTGAGTGTACTGGAATATCTCCTTCAGCTTCAACACCATCTGGCGCTTTGGGAGAGCACGAACTCCAAACCTGAAAGAGAAGGTGGGAGCTTTGGGTAAGGTAATGCTGCACCTTCTACTGTCACAGCTCAGGAAGAGCCTCGGGCCAGGGATTCCAGTGGTCAGCTGGACAAAGTGTGACATGACCTCTGGAGCTTCACCAGGGTTTCACTTCCAGCCCAGGAGTTTTCTTTCAAGCTACCTGCCAGGAGGTTTCTGCTCACAAGGAGCTGTGCTTGCAGAGGTAATGCTCACCTCCTCAACTCCTTCTTCAGCTGTGGTGTCTCCATCATGGAGTAATGTGGCATTGGTGTCATTGGAGTGCTGGGAGCCTCGTCGCTCTCCTGGCAGGAAGGTTCTGCAGCAGAAGGAAATTACCATGATCAGAATTAGTATAGGAAGGACTTAAATGGCTTTTTAGTGGCAGATATTCTCATGTTATATAATAATTAAGTAGCATTACTTCCCTAAAAGCTCTTTTAATCATTACTCAGCTGCATATTGGACAGAACAGTCAACACTTTTTTTTTTCTCCTAAACTGAGATACTTGGTCTTTACTGGCTTTAAATCAGTAAACAGCTTAAATTAAGACATAAGTCACGTCTGAATACGAAGCCCACTCAGGACTTTTGTTGGAACAGGCAGCGTTTACAAGGCAGTTAAAAAAACCCATGTTTACTGAGTTCTGCAAAGTGGCTCTTCTCCCAGGAAGGAAATTTCATAACAGGGACTTGATGCAGAAGACACTGAGCAAGTCAAGCTTCTGGGGTCCTGAGTTAGCTATGGATTTACTAACCCTGTGAAGCACAGTCAGTCTTACATATCATGTCCTAAACACCTGATAAACTGGTCACTTAGTATGGCATCAGTGGTAATAAATTTAATAAGCCCCCACAGACCAGGAGACCCTCTGTGCCTGCACTGCTCCCTGATGTCCTCCTGTACGTTAGCAGAGTGCTGCTTCAGGAGTGTGGAAAGCAGGACTGTGCAGAGCACCTGCCACGACAGGGAGCAAACACCCACTGGCATGCAAGCTGGGTTTTGTCCTGGTTTGGTTTGGTTTTCTACCTCCAGGTACTTGTAGCTTCTGCAAGGAAGCCATCACCATCAAAGGGGACACGTTGGGGTAGGGCCAGACACAATTTAGTGGTGCCCAGTGACAAGACAAAGGGCAACAGGCACAAACTGGAACCCAGGAGGTTCCATCTGAACAGGAGGAGAAACGTCTTGGCTGTGAGGGTGGAGCAGCTGCCCAGAGAGGTTGTGGAGTCTCCTTCTCTGGAGAGATTCCAGACCTGCCTGGATGCCATCCTGGGCACCCTGCTGTGGGTGAGCTGCTGGAGCAGGGGGGGTTGGAGGAGATGATCCCCAGAGGTCCCTTCCAACCCCACCGTGCTGGGGTTCTGTGAAAGAACCAGTGTGAACAAAATACAAGCAGCCATGCTCCAAGAATCCCATGTTTCTGTCTGCTCTCTCCCACAGCAGAGGATGACTGCACCCTCTTTGTGCCTGGCACTGACAACTACTTCAGATCAGAAGGCCAAAAGAAGACCCTTCTAAGGTATCAAGAAAACTACAGATGAGATGACCACTAGAAATGAAAACAATTTAGCCTAGTCCAATAAATCCAGTACCAATACAAGCTCTCACCAGGAGTCTTTACAGGATCTGCCCGACAGGCACCTGCTGCAGCTGTCAACCTCTCAGCCATAGGAAGTACCTCTGGAAATACATCTTCCTCTTCTCCATTCCAGTCATCCCAGATTTTGGAGTTCAGGTAACTCGGTCTACTGCCCACTGACGCACACGCCTCGATAGGACTCTTCTCAAGACAGAGCAGAGATGTTCTTCTGCCACCAGGACCCCCTCGGAGCGGGGTGCTGCCCATGATCCCCTGGGCGTGGACTGGGCTCTCCCAGTGCTCGTGCCAAGAGCCAGGCCTGGGGGTGCTGGCAGTGCTGGTGTCTCCACGGCTGTTACCTCTGGCTGGGGACAGGTACTCAGTGTGCCAGCAGCCATCCAGGGGGAGCTGGGGCTCCTCGCAGAGCACCACGCTGCTGCTCACCGAGGCCAAGCTTGTCTCCTTCTCACTGTCCTCCACCTCGACCACGCTGCTATCTGGTTTATCTTCCAGAGACTGCTCGTGGCACAGAGGGTCAGGTTTGGATAAAAAGGAGATATTGGCACATTGGCTTTTTATGTTGGTGTGGCCAGGGGAGAGGAGAACTGGATCCACTGGAGAAATGGGTGGGGAGTTGTTTCTGGAAGGGCTCCTCTCACTGACTCCGTTCTCCACAGGCAAATGTTTGTCTGGCAATGTTGTTTCATGAATTTTTATCAAGTTTCCAGACATTTCATGGTTCCTGCTACCTGCTGCTAAGTTCTTTGTACTGCGTTCAGATCCTGGACTCTTTACAGAATTAATACTTGTGACCCGAGTCTGTGTTGAGGAACTTCTGCTTCTGCTCAGAAGTGGGGTGTCTTGGACCAGCCAGGAGCAGTCTGTACCTGAGGACATTTCGTGACTGAGCCGTTTATCAGTGCTCAGGTTTGGACTCTGTCTGCTCTCCATCCAAGCCTCTGTTTGTCTGCTGAGAGGCAACTGGGTGGACACCTTTAAATCATTCCTTACATGCACTGTACCTGTAACGCCACAGGAGACCTGGGCTGACCTCTGCTCTGTTTCAGTGACTGAGGGGTTATGTTCAGGGTTTGATATCTCAGGATCTTGTTCCCTGCTTGTACATTCCAGTTGCTGAGGGATCTCCCCTTCCTCCGGAGCAGAGCCTGACTCTGGGGACTCCCTGTCTTGCTGCAACTCCATTTCATCATCAGAAGATAAAACAATGACATCACCCTCCTTGTTCCCCTGAGCTGTAGCATCCTGAGCTCTGATGGCCAGCGATGGCAACAGTGGGGCATTTGTGTGCTTGTTTAACTCAGTGTGGGGAAGCTCTGCTGGAGAAATTGCATCCTCATTTCCTGGTGCAGTATCCATCTCGTTGGCTTTCTGGACTTGTATTTCATCAGAAGGGACTGAGTTTTCCTTTTTCTTTTGCTTTGGTATTGACATGTGTTTCCTGGCAAACTTTCTCTGTGATTTTGGAGATGCAGGTGAGAAGCCAACAGCAGGAGAAAGGGGCACGTAAGGTTTGGGAGGAGGACTCCCATAAAAACCATTCCTGCGTGGAGAGAGGTCTGTTTGTGACCTGCTGGATAGAAGTGGCTCATCAACATCAACATGCTTTTCAGCAGGTGCCT
>NW_008609203.1:7467-9121 GCF_000691845.1 Merops nubicus
ACTTCTCCCACCAGGCAAGGCTCACAGCAACCTCCCTGAGTTGCAGGAAACAAGCATTCATAACTTTCATTTGTATTAGTATCTCCGTGGAAGCTTGGAGAGTGTTTTCCACAGTGATCTACCTCATCCTGTGAGACCTGAGATGACTTGGAAGCCTTCACATCTTCACATCTAACAGGCTCTCCTTCCTTAGCAGTGGCACCATGGGGTGCTACGTCCCAGTTTTGAGGTTCACTGTGGTGAGGCACAAAAGCAGTCTGTGGATCATTCATGCTCTCACACCTATTTATATTCTGCACTTTCTCTTCATGTGCAGAGGAATTACATTTAGATCTTTCCACATCATTGTCATCCCTCAAATCTTTGAAGCTGTTGCTTATTGAAGCAGATTCAGATCTCTTTAACTCTTCTCCCTCAGTTTGCTGCTCTGGACTGTGGGCTGTCTCAGTGTCACTGCAGATGCTGCAATCTGTTTCCTCACTCACCTCTGGCTCACCTTGAACCATCTTTCTCTGAGTCGCAGCAAACTCATAGATTTCCTCCAGCTCCTGTTCACCCACCCCATTGTCATCTTCCTTCTGGCATTCAGGGCTCAGCATAGCTACTTCTTCCTCATCTTCACCCACCCACACTGACTTCAAGAGGTCCTGGAAGTTCTCAGCCCTGTCCTCACATTCTTTGTCATCCCTCACAGAGATAAGATCATCTTCTGAATCCACTCCAGAAGACACCTGACTTTCTCCCGTGTTGTTTTCACATATTGCCATCAGTTCCTTCACACCAAACCTGCAAGGACACAAAAATGATGTTAGTATTTTCCTTCTCCAGTAGTTCTTCACCACTTGGCTGCCTGATCACTCCTGTGTGCCTTGTAAATAATTTGCTGGCTTCCTAAGATGTACAAGATCCAGGATACTAATAAAATTTGGAATTCCCTTTTCCAGGAGTCACTCACATGAAAGCATCAGGCTCGCTCTTCCTTTTTTATGAGAGACTGAACAGCTACCTGATGACACTGAAACCCTTTTGCCACTAGCCCTGGTGAGAGTCCCACGGAAGGGCTGGGGCTGGGCAACATCTGTTATGTGCAGCCTTCATGGCTTTTTGGGCACCTCTGTACAGACATTTTGGCAGGACCCAACCACTTCCCCCCAGTATCTCAGCAACTGCTCCTATTTCAAGGTCTTTAGCTCATGGCTAGACCAAGAGCATGGCTGACACAACACAGAGTTCTGAGCATCCCACCCGTGCTGCAGGAGTTGCTGGGATTAAGTGCAACACTTTGGGAACCACACAGAGGAGCTCGTGGCCAACACTGATAAACCTCCTGACACAAAACCCTTGGCAGAACTCTGCTAAGCACACGCTGAACCCAGAAATCCTCACACAGATGGAGCCTGAGGAACGACTCCTGGAAAAGGAGCGGGCAGCGAGCTCTGACCCGCAAGTCTCACTGAAGACCTAAGCAGAGGGCTGCGGAATTTTGGAGCCCCCAGACCCAGGAGGGCAGACAGCAGGCTGGGGGAGCACAGCGTGAGGGATCTGTGGGGTGTTTCGGGTACGAACCTGGCGGCCAGAGCCCCGAGCTGGGGGCGCAGCCCTGCAGGGACGTGGGTGTGGGCGCCGTACAGGAACCGCAGCAGCGCCCCGGCCG
>NW_008609204.1:0-284 GCF_000691845.1 Merops nubicus
TAATGTTTCTAACCAATATTATTGTTTCTAAAGAGGTTGTGTTACCATAGCCTCACCATGGGTTCCAACAGTGTGAGAAAAATTTTTAACAATGGATTGGGGACCCTGGAACTGCATCCACTCCAAACATGATTCCTCTGAGGGAATGATTTTCGGTCGCAGACCTGATCCCACTGAGAAAAAGGTTTTGATTGATAGGAGAACAGCCCTTCATCATACTTGTCAGGCAACAATATTTAATGTTACAACATCAAATGACCCAGAATGGCTACTGAAAAGAACCT
>NW_008609204.1:437-15924 GCF_000691845.1 Merops nubicus
CGGCCTCCAGGGTAAGAGTGCGGGCCAAGCCATAGTAGAGAGGGCACAATCAATCACTTAAGGCCTCCCTCCGTCGTCTTGGAGAGGGGAAGGGTTGTAACAGTCCCACTTTACCAGTAGCTATGCAGGATTTGCTTTTGCAGCATGCACTTTATGCATGAAATCACTTTGTTTGTCCATCTATCCCAAATATGCCTCCGATCTTTAAGCATCTTGCATTAACTGATTCCCCCGTTGATCCTGCAGTGCAGGCACGTTTTCCAGAGTCCCTTGACTGGGAGAAGGGTTGGGCCCTACGTTGTTTGGGCTGAGGGTACGCCGCCATCATCAAGGACGGAGATGTAAGGTGGGTCCCTGCTCGTTGTATACGGCCTGACCAGCAAATCAGGCCACCAGACGTCAGAGATCAGACTTAACTCAGACTTGGTGGATGCTGTTAGAAATAATCAAAGGTTTAAATCCACAGAGAACTAACATCTTTGTCAAGTTGTCATTGCAGGTCACCTCTAAGAAGAAATGAACACTAACCACAACATCGTTCACCGAATCCGAGAACAATGGACATCAACCCTTAGAGCGAATTCTGACTCGGTGAGGAAGTTCAAGCCTCCATCCATAGAAGAATCAAGATACTGCAGCAACAGCATTTTGACTCGACAGAACATCCTTCCAAGAAGAAAGAACTCAGACGAACTGTGCCTGTGAATTCACCTCTGCCTTTGAATTTGTTATACCTCTTGAATCTTTTATTACTGTTATTTTGTATTTATTAAGACTTGCTTGTGCTATAGATAGAATGCCAATATTCTGTCATGGGGAGGGGGAGATGTTGTGGTGAGCAGAGCCCAACCTAGGCAGGGATCAGCGTGCGGAAGATCTCGCGATGTAACGGAAAGCTTAGACCGCCCACGAGGGGCCTTGTGGGTGTGGCTTGTGGTATATAAGCAATTGCAGCGACGCAATAAACACCATTTGCAACATCCTTCATATTGAAGACTGTGTCTGTGATGGCACCCAACGGTAGAGGTTGGGTGGCAGCTATCCCGGGGATCGGGTGCCTGTAACGAGAGTTACATTGTGTGTGTGTTTACTCTTGTGGTTAGAGGAAAACATCCACCAGCTGAATAAAATCAAATTACAAGGACCTTTTGAATCAAAAAAGGAATCATCCTGAAAAGTACAGAAGCATTAAAATAAGTAACTAGTTGTGAGAGACCGCAGGTAGGAAAGAATAGTAGTCAAAGCCTGGTCTAACATTATCAGATGTCACTCCATCAGCATCACAACCTCTGCCTAAGCTTGATAAAGCAGCCTCCTTGTAGGACATCAGGAACACCATGCACCAAGCTGGTGGGTTGTCATGACATAGTACAACAACGAGGTACCCTCACTGTGAGTGTGCCTGTGGGGCTTTGTGAGGCATTTTCTCACCTGTGAGAGGATCAGTGAGCTGTAGAAAGTGTCGAGTGAATAAAAAGCTCAAATACCCAAGTCTTCCATAGGAGAGGCAGGCAAGTAAGGCAACCTGCTCCCAGAAGAGGGGGTCAGCTGAATACAAAATTCCTGTGGAAGGGGGTATGCACATAACTATGTGTTCATGCCGGGGGAAGGGAGTGGGTGAGTGAGAGGGGTTGTAGAATGACAGTAGGGCATATAGAAATTTGTTTAGGTGCTCATTACCATTTTGTAAGTGCCTGATATCATGCTTTATCTCTTATTATGGATATTGAACCTGAGTTATCACTATTAATTATGCATTGTTAATGAAATAAACTGTGTCAATTCTCGTTTTATCTTAAACTATGTGAAAGGAGTGGTTTGTTTTTTTGTTTTTTGTTTTTGTTTTTTTATGTGGTAGTCCTGAATTCATGTTAGAATGCAACCTGGATGCACAGGATATTACTTCAAATTCTCTGATCTTTGTAAAAAAAGATTAATTCCTTGCAGATTTCTTAGATAACTTAGAATATCTGAAATGACGCAGTCAGCCTGTATTTAGGCAAGGAAAATTCCTTTCTCGGTGTTGTTTTTAACCTAGAACTTCCAATTACAAAGAAAAGTCAGTGGTGTTCCTTCACTGTTTTAGGATAGTTTTTAACAAGATCCACTGCTATTTGCCTACCAAATTTCATCAACAAAATATCTGTTAAATTCTGTTCCTAGAGTATGAAATTACTGATTGCATTTAGACCCTGAAGAAATTATATAAGAGTATTATACACAAATATTTCACTCTAAGTGAGACCGAGGTCTGGAAATAATAAGACATAATGGCAGAAGGGTACCAGAAGTGGGATGCTATTAGTAGAAATAAAAGTATTTCATATCATGCACTGACATTTCATTTATATACTTCAAAAGCATGTGTAGGTTTAATTGTTGTTGATTTACAAAGATGAGGAACCATTAGGTTTTATGTTCATGAAATCTCACTGTAATTATACTGCCCTGAACAAATGTACCAATTTAATCTTAGAATATGGAGTTATGAACCTTGGAGAAAGTCATAAAAATATCAAAGGAGAACTGTAGTTGAATTACCCCATATTTCAATACATTTGTTGACTGACAAAAATATTTTACCTAGCACAGATTAATCTACAGGTGGTTTGCAGGGGTCCTTGTAGAAAACAAAATCTGAAGACCTGTGTATGGAGTCATCTCTTGACTATGCAATCAAAATAAATCTTTCAGGGCTTTCTCCACCTGAGAAAATAAGAAGTCTTATATTGTCAGAAGGAAGCAAACCAATCCTTAAAACCCTGCAGGGACAACAATTCTACCACCATTCAGCACAGAAGATTTGCCGCCAGAAACTAAAAAAAAATATTTAAAGAATTTCAAAATAATGATTGAAATATTACTAAAATGGGACTGGATAAATGCTAAGTAAAGATTTGAATCTCTTTTTAGGAAAAGTACTCAAACCACACACTTTCACTGTATAGATCCATCAGTGTTCTCAGAAGAAATTCCTTAAGAAGTATTTAAATGTGTAATGTAAATATTTATAAGAAAAAATAGCAGATATTTTATTTTTAAAATATAAAAAATTTAAAAAAAATACTCACAAAACTAGTGCACAAAAAGTACTTAAAACGAACTTAAAATAGATTGTCATGGCTTAACTCCATTAGGCAGTTAAGCCTCACACAGCTACTTGCTCACTGCTCCTCAGTGCAATAAGGGAGAAAATCAGAAAAGTCAAGGTAAGAAAACTCACTGGTTGAGTTATATACAGTTTAATAGGTAAAGCAACAGATGTGCTCTCAAGCAGAGCCAAATAAGGAATTCATTCACTGTGGCAAATCAGCAGGCAGGTGTTCATCTTCAGGAAGGCAAAGCTTCTTCATGTGATTGCTTGTGAAGATGAACACCATAACTCTCACCACCTTCCCTTCCTGCTTCTTGTCCCAGCTGTTATTCCTGAGCAAGACACCATATGATATGGGATATCTGGGCTACAAGCACACATTGCTGGGTCATACTTGATTTTTCCTCCACCAGCATCCCCAAGTCCTTCTCTGCAGGGCTGCTCTCAATCCATTCAGACCACAGTCTGTACTGATACTGGGGATTGTCCTGACCTAGGTACAGGCCCTCGTATTTGGACTTGTTGATGTTCTGGAGGTTCATGTGGACCCAATTCTCAAGCCTGTCAAGGTCCTTCTGGATGGAAGCCATTCCCTCTAGCCTATCAGCTGTGGCACTCAGCTTGATGTCAGCTGTAAACTTGCTGAAGGAGCACTCAGTCCCACTCTCATGTAATTATTAAAGATATTGAACAGTACTGGTTTCAGTACAGACCCCTTGAGGGTTACCTCTCATTACTGTTTTCCACTTGGACATTGAGCTGTGAACTGTAACTCTTTGCATGTGTCCATCCTGTCAATTCCTTACCCATTAAATACCCCACCCATCAAATCCAGATCTCCCATATGAAGTCCTTTCATCAAACTGATGAACATCTACTGAAGTAGTTGATGTATAATTATTTTGCACATCATTGCATAATAGTTTGTGGTTTTATCGAATCTAAATAATTTGAAATGTAATAATCGCATCCATAGAGAGCATTTCTGTTGGAAACTATTTATTTTACTTGCTATAAATCACTGTTATTTTTATTACACATATTCTTTATATATTCTATAGATATTATATATAATAGTAAAAATCATCAGATCCTATAGTGTTTATATTAGAAACTGTTGTTTCCAATTGTTATAAATTGTTATAATTAAAATATGTAGTAATATATATATTATGTAATCATACATGAAAAATATAATTGCTATAGCACTCAGTTCATTGAATTTCTGATGATTACAGTGGAAGAGTAAGTTAGGAGAAGAGTTACTGAAAACTTTTCTTTAAGTTCCTAGAGTGCTTCTGAAGTATGCTCCTGGGTATCGGTCAATAGAGAACAAATACAGGTGTATCTTTAGTCCGACCCATCCGTTCTGATAGCCTGTAGGCCTTTAATAATGGCAGTTTCGTAAATCCTTTTAAGTAAAATCCCAGAGGCTAGAGTTAAAAGGGTTCATGAGCAGCACAGCAATTTTATCTTCCATCCCCCCTGTCTTTCCCTTTCCAACCCACTCTCTTTTAAAACTCTTCTACCCTTCTGCTTTTATAGCTGGCAGATAGTCATTTAAGTCATTTATATTCACCTGGAGTATGCCTAATTAGAAACAGGCTTTTTTCTTAGCACTGTGTTAAAAGTATTCTTTCAATTGCCTTTCTTCTTTTATGTTGCCTAAAATACATATGCTAGTTCAGCACTGGAAGGCAGTGTGCTGTATCACAGGTGAATGCTCAGAGCACCAGATTTTATATCCCTACTTCCCAGGCTTAATGCCAACATACCCTTTTCACCTCTGGGAAGGAATGAAGTTTTCTTAACTTGCTAACCTGCATCTAAAAGAAACGGATATGATGTTGGAACCCTCAGGATCAAATTTAATTGCTTAAATAAAGGTGCCTAATGTTATTTGAGATGCACCAAGTCGTTCACATGTGGCTGGCAGGCAGCACAGGATTTTTTTACATCTCTGCCTTTCTAGCATGACAGCAGAAGATAAAGCCACATGCTCAGGTGTCACAAAAACCCACAGTTTCTATGACTTATTTTCCAAACACAATAGCAAAGCAATTATTTCTGCTTCTCAATACACCTTAGTGCATGTTATCTGATTGTTATACTACAGATGCAGGGATCTTAGAAGAAGAAAAGACCTATACATTCCTTAGAGACTCAAATTCCTCTTGAGGATTTGTTTAGATTAATATCTGACAATGTAACTCTATGCATGTCCTAGAACCCTGACCCCAAAATGTGTCAGCAAACGTGTCCTATATCTGATTTCCTAACTGGCCTCAGACTTTGGGTTTCTTCCCTCTGGAAGAAACTTTTCTTGGTCTCTTCTCTAACATGAAGTTAATATGAACCTGTGTCACAGAGCTGTACCAGGATCTTAGGACTCAGAGGTACACACATTACTCTGCTTTATGAACGTTTCATTTTTGTAAGTAGCAAAAAAAGAAGTTCAATTTATTGTTCTCAAATGAATACAAAATAAAGAGATATCAAAACCTCAACTAAAAAGTAATTGGTTTTGTTGACAGGATTTGTAGAAAAGTTCTTACTAGTAATTTTTTAATACATATGAAGCTGTTTGATGCTTTAAGTAAAACTGAATTTCAGAAAATCTTTGCAATTGAGAACAAGTTTGGCCAAATTGTTCTCTAGGGTACAGTTTCTCTAAGAGGATATACATGAATGATATTTTAATATTCTTAAAATATATAGTATTTTTAAAATACTAAATCACTATTTTTGTATAAAAACTGTCAAGCTGTTTGGGATTATTAAGTACCTACAGTGAGTAGTGAAGATGAGAAAGTTCTTTGATCTTAATTTAAAGTCTTTATAACTTTGTTTTTCATATAGAAACTAACCAAATCAAGCATTTGTCAGCTTAGGTAAAACATCATGTCAGCCTTGACAAAATGTCATTCTATTGGAGAAGAGAGAAAATCTACTTTCAGGTAAAATTATGTTGTTTTTAACAAATCCATATGTGGTATTAAAATCTAAGTCCATATAAGGAAGCCATATGCAATTTATCATGTATTTACAAAGATTTTCTTGTATTTTTGAGAATTGTGAATGATTTTGCTAATTTTATGATTACAAAGAGGGATATGTTCAAGTGCCTAAGGGATATAGAAAAGAGATGCACACCATTTTTTTTTTCCTATAACCCAGAAGTTCTACAAGACAATAAACAAGCAAAGCAATACCTACACCTTCAACAGAGTTAGTGCACACAAAATGTAGACTCCTTAACCTTTTAATCTTTTTTTTTTTTTCTGTAATTCCTTTGGTAAAAGGCTTGAATCCAATCACATGATGGTAATCTTTGCATCAGAATATCTTCTTGCTTCCACTTTTTCCCTTTAGTAGTAAATCTGGAAAGGTCATTCTGGGTTGTAGCACTGGTAACAGTTGCGTATGAATGAAATATTTTATACCTCTGTTTCAACATTAGAAACACATGAAACAGGCCTAGGAACACAGAAATGAGCAACAGTTCACTTTTTTTTAAGAGAGATTTCTAGGAACGGTGGGAAGAAACTAATTCCTGCAAATACCAGCAAAAGAGTTGGATTATTTCATAGGTAACATTGGGAAGGGTTACTTAAAGGTGACAACAGATGAGCTCTGGTTCTTTTTTTTTCATGGTGTGGGAGAACTAAGGATATCACAGAAAAAAGTGTTTATTAGTGAGGTTTTTTTTTTCTGAGAGTTTTTTTTTTTATTTATTTATTCTTTTTGGGGGGCAGGACACGTGTCTAGAAACATCTAAAGTACATTTTTCAGCCTATTCCATAATTTTATAAGAGATATAGCTCTATAAAGAAATCTTGATTTCAACACCTAAATATTCTTTTTACACCGTCAAAAAAAAAAAAAATGCTAGATACTATAAAGTATATAAAAAAAAATAAATTTAGAATGCTCATCTTTTTACATCATTATGGTTTTAACAGACTTAGATAAGTGAGCATGCTGCTGGTTACTACTAGTAACCAATCTGTCTTTAAAACTGAACACAAAGTTCTAGTAAAAAGACTTGGTTCACCAATTCTTGATACATAAATATACAGACAAAAAAAAAAAAAATTAAAGCATATTTAGAAATTCTGAAAATATGTTTAATTTGGGGAAGAATAAAATTTATTCTGTAGAAATTCCAGAAATTCTGTTTATCGTGTCAGTTGCTTACTTATAGCAGTTCTGAGGGGAAGATTTTGTATTCATTTATTAATATTTATAATTTTCAACTGCCAAACAGTAGACTAGGATTTCTAAATAAGCTCAAAATGCAGAAGAAAGATGAGTTGGAAATAGATGGTCAATAGCTTTCTCTGCTGGGTTTTATTTATCATTACACATATTTCACAATTCTAAATGTCCTGAGTAGGTGCAGTGCAGAAACTAAATGGACTTAATATTTTAATATTTAATATTTGTTTATAGGTATGTTTACTACTAAAAACTGATATGACCTGTGGTCATATGACCACATATGGTCCTGTGGGGAAGACAATGTAGCTCTGGAGAAAAGCCAGGTAGGCCAGTGCAGGGGTCCTGGCTTTGTCATGAGTGTTCTCGGCTCTGGGTCCTGGATCCTCTCTCTTCTTTCTCCAAGATCTCTGTCCTGGTTCAGCTAGGATAAGGTTAATATTCACCAGAAGCTGGGAGGGCCACAGATAGATGACCAGACCAGCCAACAGGTTATTCGATAGCATGCTGGTGTCATGCCCGCAACCTAAGGGCTGGGGTGGGCTGGGCTAGCAGGGGTGGGGTGGTCCAGGGTTACAGTGTTGTTTCCATTCAGAGTCTGTGATTTGCATCACTTGTTTTATATATTGTTTCATTACTTTTAGTGCTATCACTGTTTCTTCTTGTTCCTTTTGTGTTGTTGTATTAAAATATCTCTATCTTAACCAACAGGGTTTCGTATTTTTCTCTCTTTTCTCCTTCCCACTTGAGCATTGGGGGAGGGGTGAGCGAGCAGGCACATGGTGCTCAGATCTTGGCTGAGTCTAAACCATGACAGTTTCTCAGGGTCTCTTCTAGGTCTCTCCTTGAGTTATCCCAGATGCTGTCAGTTAAAGGGTTAGGTAGAGAATAACTATTTCTGATCAGCCCATTAATATTTCCTAAACAGGCTGTCACCATTACAGGTGCTTGAACTCTGCCCTTCTCAAAGGTTCTTTATGTCTCTCAGAGGCTGACGTGTCTCTTGCACTTAAATTACTACGTTGTTCTTGTCTTCTCCCTTATAACTGAATTTCAGCTACTTCCAACCCATGTGAATTACCACAGGAGCCCATGGAATATGAAGAGGCCAAGACAGTGGAGTTTGTTTAGGTTGAAGAAGAGAAGGCTACAAGGGACTCAATGCTGTCAATGAATATCAAAGGGGAGAGCATGGAGAAGATGGAACCAAGACTCTTCTCCATCATGAAGGAGAAAAAAATGAAGAAGGATTTTGCTGGTATCAAACAAAAGGCAAAAAGGACAGACCAACATATAGGAAAGGTGAAGAAAAAGGATGAAGCCAAGAACAAACTCTAAGAAGCTATCAGAAAACAACAGTGTTTTTTTCCACCTCAGTGTTTGCAAATCCAGTGTGTAAGGGCTGCTTGCTTTTTCTTTTAAAGAAGTAAAATTACATATTTGCATTTAAACGATCTGCAATGGAATGCACTGCTTTCCTTTTTCAGATGATTTTTCTCTATTATTGTCTTGAACTCATATGTAATGATTGAATTGTATGCTTTTGAAAGAAGTAACAAAATGTCCTACAAAAGCCAAGCATTAAAAGTAAGTTTGTAAAGAAAAAGACTTAAGGACCTAGGTCAGCTTTTGGAGAATTATAAACTCAAGGAACAAATGTAATGAGTTGGGTAATTTAAAGTAAACATAAATGATATATTTAACTTTTTCAAGAATTATAATAAATTAAAAATATAGAGAATTCAATTAAAAAAATTCTAAAAACCTATTGATACAGAAACAAAACTGAATTTTATATTGAAAAACAGAAAAAGAGGTAATGATCTGTCTCATTTTGTTACCACTTATAATAAATAAATAAATGGATTAAGGTTTTGATTAAACTTTATTAAAAGAAGTAAAAAGAGTGGTATAAAATAGTCTTAATTTAATTTAAGTGATGATTTCTGAATGTAACTCTATGCAGTGTGTAATATGATCCAGGCTTCTAGAAGATGTTATAATTTTGTGTCTAGGAAAATGCGGAATGGATCAGTAAATGTAGTATCTATGTGACATTCTTTGGGAAAGGCTTAAAAAATTCAGTGGAAATATTAGAAATAATAAAAAGCCCTTGGAAATACTTAAACTTTTAAGGTATTCCATTTATTTATTTATTTATCTATTTATTCTTTCCTTAGAGGGGCATGGAGAAACATCTTTCTCTACTAATTTCTGGGTTTGGATGTAGGATACTCAGACAGGGTAGAACGTTATGTACTGGGGTAGAACGTTATGTACCCCAAACTGATGAGCATACTGTGAGTTTCAAAGAGAGCAGTCGTGTCTTTCTCAGGTGGCATGTAGGATTTATATAAGAGAAATGTGTTTGGATCTATAGGATGAAATATAAATTTCAGCTGTCCCTCCTATGAAACTACTGTGAGCATCGTATATAACTGTCACGTATGTGTACATATGCATGCTATAAGACCTAAAGCCATGTTCGCATATGACAAAAACTGTACTTGAAGCTAATATTTACAGCTGGAGATTTGAAGGATGATGTGTACTTCAGGTCTTACTACATTGTACGGTCACTTCTGACCAGGGGTTTTTACATCTAAATAGGTGTTTGTGGACTGTATGCCAACAATGTATTTTCTTTGTTCTCGTCTCATTCTTTCAGATTTTCAAAACCATATGTTGAATCTTCTTGTGGTATACTACAGGAGTGGCCTTCATTAGCAGTTCTTGGCAGGTGTTTGGTCCCCTGACTTTTATGTGTCTTCTGCAGGTTCAGAACAGACAACAGCAAAAGAACAGATATTTTATCCTTTTTAAGTGCCTGCTGTAAGGAATTTGTAATCTACAAAGTAAGGAATAACAACTGAAAGATTTGTGAAGACTTATTGAAGGGAGTAACGTTTCAAATGAGAAATCTAATATCTGCATAGTGCTTACCTCTTTCGAGAGATATCTACTTTACACAGACTTATGAATAGCATAACTAAATTGTGGAAAAGGATGTTGTGAAGGTAAATAATATGATGGATTTTAAGAGTTGTTGGACAAATTAATTATACCAATAGTTATTAATTAGCTTCTCTAATAGGAAGTGCCTAAATTACTGACTAGAGGAAAATGAAAAGGAATAATTAATGAAGGATTGTTTTAAAGCCTCACTGTTAATCACAGGCAGAAATAGGAAAGAGAATTTTCAGTAAAATCAGATTTGATTTTGGCCCATGCTTAAGAACAGTGGTCAGGTGTTCTGTTTAGTCATAGGCAACTGACTGAAGAAAGTTTCCATTCAACTCTACTGCTGAGAGGAATGGTTTCCACTGAGCTTACTGCCCTTAGTAATCTGCCAAGGGGCTCACACGTATCACCTCCCTCCATATTGCTGGTCAGTCTCCTAATGATTATGCCTCCTTTTCACTTGGTCTCATAGTCAAGCCCAGGTTTTCTATGAAAACTCTGGAAATAACTTCTGAACTTTAGGGGAAAATTGTAGAGTAGGATTAGTCTGTATTTTATTTTGGCTTTACACTTTTAGTTTATCATACCAGGGCAAAGGGTTGTAAATTTGTTAAAAAATAGATAGAGATTTTTATTTATTTATTACACTTGCAGATCTCCAACAGTTTGAATGGTATCACCAATTTGTCGAACTCTATTAGACCATGCTACCTTTTCCAGACTTAAATTAGATTCTTCAGTTGCCCTGAAATATCTCTTCTTTCTCTTTTTTTTTTTTTTTTTTTATTATCATGATCTCTCAACAAAGTATTATGGAAAATATTCACAGAAATATTGCAATCCTCTTGTGAAGATTATTTTTTATTATAATCTGCAAAGTAAATAAGAAGCACAATATATTTCCATAACTAAACCCAGGAAAAGGTTTTTTTTTTCCCCTTCCATCATCTAGGAATATTTTTCCTGTCAACATTTTTGTCAAATGATATTTATATAACTTTACGTAAAGGAGCATATTTCTTACTTTCATTTTGTTCAGTATGTGTCTTGGTGTGATTCTATCTCTTTAAAAGTTAATTTTCCTGTCAATGCCTGTAGGGTAGAATATTATAATGCAAAGGAGAAAGGGATAACTTTGTTGCACCATCTATACAGGTATTCTCTTAAATATACTAGAATGAACAGACTAATTAAATAAATTTTCATAATTTATTATTTTCATAATAAATAAAATTTTCATAGTCTGTTTTAATTACAGTTGTATACTTTATTCAGATGTGTGAAAGTCTCTGTTTGGAAGCCTGCATATAGTTTTCTAAAATAAGTAAATAGAGAACTTCTTTCTTGCTTCTTCCCATCATTTGACCAATATCTGGCTAGTGGTTTGAGATCACAGTGCTAATTATAACAGAAGATTGGACAACCCTTAGGTGGGATTAATTTTTATAATTCAATTAAATTTTATGGAGCTGTGCTGATTTATGATAACTGAGGATCTGGGTTGCCATTTTCAAATTTCTGTCTAACATTCAATTTTATTTAACAAAAATTAGGCTTCCCTAAAGATAAAATGATGGATTATGATTTCAGTATTATTGATCTAAAACTAGAAAAATGTAGATTACTTCAGTCCTTATGTAACTGAACACAATCTACCCTTATACAGTGAACAGAATAAAAAGACTCACATTGGACTCAACATGGAATCATCCTCAAGGAATAGCTATTAGTGGCACGAGGACACTGTAATGATTTTTTTTTTTTTTTTTTTAAGAAAAAAATACTGCCACAATTCTATGTTCTGCCGGGCAGGTTTTTTTTTTAAGTAAACACTACTGACACAATTCTATGTTCTGCAGTGCAGGTTTTTTTTCAGCTCTCAGCAAGCCAGCTGCATGGAGACAAGAGCTCCTTCAGAGAGCCCAAAGGGAATTAAACCCCAACAACTTCTCAGTGAACAAGAATTGCCTCTCATTAAAGTGTATATAAATTCTATTATCACATATATTTTTCTTTTAAAAATCCACCTGAACATAGATATAAAAAACCCTATGCATTTATACATCTAGGGTCAGGGCAAGTTTTCTAAATGTGTAACTCTCTAGATTTAGCTCATGATAGAAAAACTATGAACTATCCTTTTTTGATGATCATGCCACAGGAAACAAAGCCAATCAGATAACAAATATAAATGCACTGTTGGAGTCTTGTTCAATGTTATGTGTTATTTTCTTAGCTCTGGGAGTTGGAGGATATAGAAATAAATGCCTTCTACAGAACAGCCCATATGGTGAATTTATAATGTGTGATCAGAGCAAAACGTGAATTACTGTGACTAGTCCATGAGTGTACACTTCAGTGATTTTAATTAGAGATAAGAATATTTTCATACCCTCAGATGCCTGTCACGATTTTTGTTTGATATTCCAAGATTTCACCTTCTATTTCTAGAAAAGTGCAGTTATAAAGGAGAATGGACTTAGCACTCCAAGACTTCAATTTGTTCTACATGTTCTTACATTAATACTACAACAGTCATTGCTCTTTTCATAAGAAACTCTTGAAGTGACACAAGTACACTCATAGTCTTTTATTAATATATGAAATAATTTCTGGAAAACTCAGAACTAATTCCTTCAAGTTCTTTATGTATGGTTTTCTGAAGCATTTTTTATCTGCAGACATTCTGCAAAACAGCTCAGGGATTTTGCCCATTAACTGACTGTATTAGATGCCTGATGGAGCCTGCCATAGCATCTGGTCTGTAGCCTGAGTTTCTCTTTTTATGAAAAGAAGGACATAGGGTAATTTTCACTTAGATCTAACCACGCTGTGGAGCTGGGAGGTAGGTAAGGCTGGATTTTGAACCAGAAAATGCACCTGCGTTTTAAAAATGAGTTTTAGACAATATCTGTTGAAGATGGGCTTTGTGTTGTAGATAGTATTGTTGAAGAAGATTTATTCAGGACAGCTCAGGATAAAAAGTCATGATAGATATAGTTATATACTGCTAAGGTGAAACAGGCAGCTTCTATGTATTGCCACTGATATACAGAGAGAGCTCATGTAACAAACAAAAATCTAGCAACCTGTGTGAGCTGTTGTAAAAGCTCTGGTCCAAGACTATACACTATGCAAAATCCTGGTTTTCAGATGCCGTAAATTCATTAAGCAGCCTCTGGAGAATTGTAGCCACAGAGATGCTCAGAATATCATCCTTACCAGTAATCTACTTTGTAGCAAAAAAAACACTTTGTTGGCAGTGTGATATAAACACTGTTTTCCTTGGCATGTTGCCATACTGACCAGATTTTAAGTAATATATAGTATGTGTCTCGTATTAAAGTCATAGTCAATTACAAATGTGCAGCATTTTTTCAATGAGCTCTTGATCGTTTGTCTCAAATGATGCATTTTTAAGGTACTTAGTGTGGGTAGAAACGATTGTAAATGAATACATCACAATGTAAATCTTGACATACTACGTACCAGCAATAAGAAGTCAAGATGTTTGTACAAGATGGATATTAATAGCACGTTCCAAGTGCATACACTTAGTCCTGGAATAAAACTACAAAAGTTTAACCATATGCCTGCTGATTGTTAGAGCTTTGTCTTCTATTTTGATGCTTTTTCTTTTTTTTTTTTTTTTTTTTTTTAACTTTTTCTCCCCAGTAAGTCTTGGTATCCTGTTTCTGACAAAATCATGTTCCCCATCCCACACAACATTTGGGGAAAACAAAAAAAGAAGCAAACAAACAAACAAAACCACAAACAACAAACCAACAGGCTCCTCTTTTGATCTTACTGATTACTTCCTTATACATATGTCCCCATATCAACCATTTTGGAGTAAGTGTGTCCTGAAGACCGGTAGAAACACATTAAAAAACATTGGCTGAAAGGAGTGCCTGGAGTTCTTCCAGCTTAATTTCTTGCTTCAGCTTTGAAGTTTTGATATTTTTCTTTACCTTATTTGCTTCTAAATGTGCCTATTTACTCTCTGACCAATACTAACCTTGAAGATGAGGAGGATGGAGTTAGAACTCTTCTCTACATTTCATTACAAATTGTGTATCGTGTATTATAATTATTATTTCAGCATACTACCCACACAGGGGTCGACACTCTCCGGAAAAGGTAGGAAGTCCTACCATTCTTCATGCTCTCCAAAGACATTTCTTTTATCACCTCTACAAGAACATACATGATCTGAATTGGTCTCATGATCACACATAAGGACTGTTGCAACTTACAGTGTCATTAGGGTGAGGAAATATGTTTGGTGCAATTCTTAGTCAGTTCCTTCAGAAACTGAGCAAAGGAAACCTACAATAACAATGAATAGGTATTTGACTTGCCATAACACACATACAAATCACAGACCTCTTAGACCTGTCATCTCTGGGGTGACTTTATAAACAACTACAGCACACGTTAACTCAACTCCATATCTATTAGAGATACGTTATGGCTAAAAGAGTGTTGATCACAACTTCCACATCCTCATAGGAAAGGCTGAGGTCCGATGCTTCTTCCTGGGCAGTCATAATGTTCTTGGGTTATGTTAGAACAGGACTGCCTAGCCTGTTAATTTCTTCTCTATGCAGCCTTACTGCAGCAGTCGCTCTCTGTAACGTCCTAGGGGCTGTGCAAAACTAGTTACTTCTTTTTAATCACAGATGTTATATTGTCCGCTACAGATTTGAGTCAGCTCTCATTTCACATTCCTTTTCACTTATGCTAATCTTCAGAACCTCCTGGATCTAGTTTAAGTCATTGCTAAACTAGGCTGAAGACAAATAGCACATGTATGATTAAAGGGTCAGCTACTCATCAGTTCCTCCCTTGTAATTTCATCTACCCAGACAGCTTGGCAAGGCCCTCAATACCGCTTGAGCAACTATACCTCAATACCTCCCACTGATTCTATAAAGCATTTGTAATCTACCATGCGTTGCAAACATTTTTGGGAATCTTCTTTTACAATCAATGCCCTAGATACTAAAGAACCAGATCCAAAATTGAATTGAGGGTTCTAAAAAAAATTTATGGCAGCATTCAGCCTAAATCCAAATCAGAATTTAACAAATTTCACACAGCCATAACTTTATATTAAACAAAGAATTAAAATTCAAGACACACCTTTCCATTTCCTCTGAAAATTATCTACTATCTTAACTTCTGTGTTTTTTTTTTTTTATTATTATTATT
>NW_008609205.1:0-10378 GCF_000691845.1 Merops nubicus
TGGGGACCCGCCCCGCAGGCTCCCGTGTCTGGGGTCCCTGCATACACCTTTGCTGCTCCCGGGTGGCTGTATTGGAGAAGCTGCTGCCTGAAAGGGAGTCAAGTTACTGCGTGCGAGGGAGGCAGAGGGACAGCTGCAAGCGAACCCCTGCTGCAGGAGCTGGTTTCAGGTTATGTGTTTTACAGCTGCGCCAGTGAAACTCGGAGCTCTCTGTAAAATGTCTCTGAAGCCTGAGGAGTTGGCAGCTATTTCAAAATGTGAATTGTAGTCCTCGGTGCTCTGACCCATGCTCGCTTGTTTTTCCTCCGTTAGTTAGCTCTTATCACAGAAAATGTTTAAAAACTTAAAACCTTGTTTCTTTTGAACTTCAACAAGGCATTCTTTACAATTTTTGTTGTTCTGACAGAATATTAGTGCTCAGTCAGCTAATTGAGAAAACAGTTCTTGGAGCTGTGGTAGTGACAAATCTGACAGTCACTTGTGACTTTTCTTACCGTGTTCCTAATGCATAGCACTGATTGTTTGCTTCTGTGGAAATCCACTGTAAAGTGCTTCTGAGCTTCATTTAATTCCTTTTTTAATTACATGATATTGTGGGATTGCTTTTGTCTCTGTGTGCAAAGTAAAAAAACGTCTGTTAGGGATTAGCCTTGGGGTATGCTTGATAATTTCTGCAAATAAATTTTGAATCGGAAATGCTTTTCAGTTTCTGTTCAAAAGAGAAACTGTTCTGAGCTAGGCTCTCGTTAAATAAACACTTTGAATTACTGATTTTTTTTTTTTTTTTTTTTTTTTTTTTTTTTCTTTTTTTTTTTTTTTTTATTCCTGTACTGAATTCCTTTGGCTTCGCAATGCTTTATTCTAAGCTGCAATCCAGCAGCAGATCAAGGAGGCTTAGGAAGAAACATCAGATGGTTTTGGTTAGTGTCTCTACGACTTGGAAAATAAACATGTTAGTACCATATGCTGCCCTGACTTTATTAAAGCAAATTTCCTCAAAATGGAAAAAAGGTATATCAGCATACTTACCAGAACCGTAAGACTTAATAGGGTCCTTTATCATTTACTCTTTTTTTTTTTGTCAGAAACAATCAGCTTGCTGTGGGAGGAGTCCCCTTTTCTGAACACAATGCAATATCAAATGATTAATTCCAAATTCAGCAGGCTGCAAAGAAACCCATTCTGCCCAGTTAGATTTTTTTTTAAAATAAATAAAAAAAGTCTGTATTTTTATTTCTTTAAAGTGCTTGTATTATTACAGTTCTAAAATCTCTGGATATTGGGGAAAAAAAGAGCCATGATTTTGAAATGAGAGTTTTCACTGTTGACTTTCTAGCTGTACTGACACTTAACTCTGCCTGGCAACTTCAGCAAGAGACAGCCTAGGGCCTTGGCTGCAGGGCTGAGATTAGTGAACACAGCCTGATTTTCTAACACGGGACTCGAATCTTCTACAAAAAAAAAAAAAAAAAGCTACAGTTTAGGGAGGAAACTTTGCAAGGGGAATGTACGGTGATGACTGGGTGAAAAACTACTGGTCTCTTGAGACAGCTAAGTTAGGTTAAAAAATAAGCCTACTGAAACCGGTCATGCATAATTACAGAAACGCTGGCTTTGATATGCAAGCTTTGGCATTTGTTTGCAGTCTAGTCTTCTGGAAACAGTGATGACCTTGGTAAAACTTTGCTTGTGAGGCTTCACCTGCACTAAGCAGCCTGTCAGTCTTGATCTTAGCATCTATTTGTGGGTCTGTATCACTAAAATACAGCAGAAGTTTGTTAGCTCCTAGTTAAAACTGTCTACTTGAACATACTTCAAAATAGCCCTCTCTTTTTTTATCCCATTTTTCTGTACTCTTAAAAAAAAGTCGTAGTATAGTTGAAAGCAACCATGAAGAAGTGGTACTAAGAGTATCAAAGTGAAATGTGTGAGGACAGGATGTGTCTATTGGATTAATATAAATTATTGTCTCAGATCAGCACGATGCTGCTTGTTAAAGAGCTATTAGACATTAAAAGCTGTAACTAATTTGAAAACAGCATTCATTCAGTGTCAAAATGCTCCCTGCTGTAAAAGACACCAAAGGAACCTGGTTACCTATTTGATACAGCAGTGGCTTGTCTTGGCTATTTGAAAATTCTCTGCTGATTTGGTTTGCAGAAGCAATTTTGATGTGACCTCATTGAATCTCATGCTGCTTAATTGCTCTATTAGGTCAGTGGAGTTTGTTATTTAGAAACTGTAGTGCCCTTTGATGATAAAAATTCTTTCAAATATTAAGTTATGGAATTGTTGGGTCACGATACCGGCAGAGCAATAAAAAATAATATTGTGCTATGTGCTTTTGGTTTTTTTTTGGCCTCAATTCTGTAGATGCTTGCATTTACATATGTTTAATTTTAAACACCCAAGTATTTCTTTTGGAATTAGTGGGTCTGTTCTTAGGCTTAATGTTAAGCCTGCATGTAAATGTTTCCAGGGTCAGGATTTATGTTCGCAGAGTTCGTGGGATAAACCCGTCATGTGTTTTCATACTGACTGTTCTGTATTCTGCATGAGATAATGTAGGTAGCTGACTTCTGCGTTGGAGCTGAGGGCTGGTTTATCTCCTGACTTGTAAAGAGATGCTCCCAGCCCTGCTGCTGTGCTGACAGTGCTGTACCTGAGCTGACTTCATCCTTGCAGTGTGCTCTGTGATACTACAGGCGGCTCTTTTCTTTCTAAAGTATTTCCACTGATATAAATGTGCATAGATATTAATCCTTTATGTTCTTGTAAATGCTTTTGTGCAACTGATGTTAGTTTTATGAGTAATTTGAGGGTTGGAAGAGGAGGGCAATCTCTTCCCAAGTCTCTCACTGAGCTCTGCACTAGGGTGGTGAGAAAAAAAGCTTCAGTATGCAGTTATTTGATATAAAATTGGGTAACTTGTGAACATGCAAGACTTTAAATTGTTTTGCATTTCTGTGATTTTTTTTCTTCCACCCAATTAGTGGGATCTATGTTTATTTTAAAAAAGTGGAACCTTGAAGTAACATAGCTCAATATTTGCAGCTTCATTTTTAAGTAAGCAAGCTGTGATGTTACTCTGAGGTTGTGGTATTTTGTTAAGAATGTCTAGAATTTTCTTGCTGTCATTACAGCAAAACAGACTGAATTTGGTAAGAAAGTAATTGTGAGGTTATAAATGTGTCAGCTGAGTATTTTATAGAAGTTAATTTTTTGCCCAGGCAGAGTTAGTTTACTTTGGGATGGAGTGATGGATGTTTTATTTTGCCCAGCTGTTTCTCCTTCATTCCACAGAGAGGAATGTGTTTTTATATTTCATTGCAGAGATTTGTTGCACTTAACCACTGTTTGATGGAGTGTACAGAATTTTTATGAGGAACCTTTATTTTTAGAGCAAAATGCAATTTGATCAAGGAGCATATCCAATATATTAACAGATCCAGTTTTAAAACATTGTCAATGATAGTAATAAGTAGTTCTAGATCATGACAAAGAAGGAGCTATGTCTTATTTATCTTGTTTGTACCAAAACGTTTCTAGCAATAGAGCACAACTGACAGTGGTGTGTGCTAAAGAAGAGCCCATATGTGTCTGGGCAAAGGGAGAAACCCAGCAGTTGCAGAAAGGCAAAGCAGGGCTTTTGGATCAGGTTGCCTGGGTTGGTGTGGTGATGTCAAATACTATTCAGCACAGGGGCAGAAGTGAGCAACAAGCTCCCTGCTTCTGCACTGGTACATTATTTGTAGTGGGAGTGATTTTTTTTTTTGAAATGTGGTGTAGGCTGTGCCCCTCACTCCAGCCCCAGAGATAGCATTGCTATCAATGCTATCAAATCAGTGTTCCTGTACATGGATATTTTTATCAGCTTTGCAGTTGTACTCATCATGTAGATTTATTTTTTTTAAATTTGCATGCAGTTTTTGCTTGAATATGAGCTCTACTCCATCTCTCCTATCTTAATGCAGGGTCATTTTCAAAATTTTGGCCTTGAAAGGCCAACGAATGCTAGTGATGGAGGATTTCAAGCTCTTACTTTCCTATGGCTTTCTTTATTCTTCAGATTGGTGTTAATCCTCATTTCTGAGTTCAGAAAGCTGGTGCAGCAGAGGTTTTTGGCACAACAGAAGCAAATGGAAATTCAAGCAAAGATAACAGAGGTAAAATGTTGCCGACTTGTGTACTGAAACCAGTTCATGGAAAGTGGTTCTCAGTGGTTGCTATATTGTGCTCGGATAAACTGTCATGTTCTGCCACAGGAATGTGTTTGCTTTGAAAGTACCAACCCATGGGGTTTTTTTTCTGAGACAAAGCAACATTTCAGAATCTAGGCGTGTCATGATTTCTCTGGCTGTTGAATTTTGGTTGGCATTTCTGAACAAAGTCTTTAGTTTTAAAAAAGGCTTGTCTGATATCAGTGAGCCTTCTTTGTTGATGCATTTTACTTTATCATAAAGTGAATGTGCTTTTGTCTGCATACCTTGTGTTAGTCCCCAGATGAAACAGGCTGTATCAGCAGTGTACTCTTAACAGCAGCAGAATAGAGCCTGAGCTAGGTTTTTCTGCCAGTGTTGTGATGTCATCCAAATCATTTCCCTAACTGATATTGCTACCTGCCACACTAGCAAAAGCCAAACAAGAAGGCAACTCACAACCCCCACAAGTCTCTTAAGCTAACCACATTTTGACTTCAACACAGTTGGTTCTTCCACTGCCTTCAGTAACAGTCTGTGAGGAACAGCACATTCAAAGTCCATCTTATGGCTGGGTAGCCTACATCTAGAGCAGGTCACATCTCAAGGAGAGCACTGGAGATGTTCCTATCTATGTGTGCCTTGTGGATAGTGCACTGGATGTCTGCAATAGATTAAATACTTAAATATGGACCATATTAAGTTGCTTCTACATGTTTAAACTAACATGTTAGAAGTTATAGGGAAAAAAAAATCAGTAGCAGCTATTGCCACTTCATGCAGAAGAGGGTGCCTTATTGTTACTTCCAACTTCTTGCATTTATGTAAATAAACCACCCTTCCTTGTGTTCTTGTCTGTTTTTATTATATGTATTCCCCTGCCCCATATAATCATTTTATCCTTTTTTACATCTAGTTGTTTAAAATTGGTTTGTACTAAACTGAAATAACTGTAAGTGAAAATTGATAGGTACATCTCAAGACCATATAGATGCTATTGTGTGATATAAACTTTCTGGTCATGTTCAAAGAGTTTGCTCTGAACCCCTTTCTGATCCTACAGCTGTAAATGTGCCCTTGGTGCCGTACATATGCACCATAGCTGTCATCCAAAGCCCTTGGGGCTGCCCCAACTGGTTATTGAAGTAACTTGGGTATTTAAACTTCTAAACATACTTTCTCAGCCAAGCTGCTTCTGGAGCAGGTTATGAGAATTTCCTTCTGCATGGCCTCTTTTTCCTGTCTTCATGTCTTTTCTGCTCTAGAGGGGTTTTCTCAGCAGTTTATTGTTACTGACAGGAGCTAATGAAGGCTCACCCAGTGAATCAGTGAAATAGTTCCATGTCTGTGCTAGATCTTGCATTTATGTTAATTAAAAATTCATACAAGTCAATTCCTGGACTGTTTTTACAAGTAGTCCATTGCTAAACTGTCATTGCTGCTTCTAATGAAGATCGAAGCTTTAAAAATCATTTTCCTGCCTTATACTAAACCAATATAAAATGCTACTTGTGCAGTATTGAATGCCTTCAGAATTTGCAGTTACTGCTTAGCTGTTTTAATTCATTTTAAATACTAAAGGTAAAGCTAATCTCATCAGGTTATGTCAGGCTAAATAATGCATAGATATTTTTGTGTACTTTTGGATCTGTCATACGTGTCATCTGAATGTCTTAAAAAAGTATGTCAGTTAGACCACATTGCAAAGCTTCATAGGAACGCAGCAGCAACCCCCTAATGTGTTTTATTTTTTTTAATCACCAGTAAAAAAAAGGTATCTTTCTACTCTGGCAAAATAACCACTCTTCATTCCTGCTAGCTGCAGGATGGCTCAGCGTGTCTGTTCGGTGCTGATACTTTTGTATTCTGTAGCTCCTGATACATTTCTGTCTGTAGCTGGAAATGACACACGCTGAATTAGGCTTCACTGCATGTACAGCAGCAAATATACCTGTCGTGGTTATTTATACAGCGTGGGCATGATCCTGCATAAATAATGCTTGTGGGTTTAGCTGCAGGGAGTTTTTTCTTTTCACACTTTGAAATCCATTTTGACTGATAGCTGCTGACTTAATCTATTGACTGTGGCTCTCCTGCTTTCTGCAGGGAAGATAACTTTGCGCTGAAGCAAAAGTGAAGGTGATTCAGTGGTGGTAAAAAGGAGAATCAGCAGCACAGCTTGTCTGTGCACTTGACCTGAGCTGTCTTGCCATGTAAGCAGAAAAAGAGAATCTATGGGAAAATTAACACTAAAGTGAGCAGTAATGCAGAATTTGGGGTTACTGGAGTGTGAAATGAAACTGTTACAGCTCTTTCTCCTACAGTAAGGGATGTGTGCCACTGACTAGAGAAATGCTGTAGAAGTCTAATGCTTTCTGAAGTCGTGTTTTAAAAAGTTTGAGAAGCTGTGAAGCCAGTTCATAACTAAGTGTTGTGCCATTATGAGCTGGAATATATTTGATGAAAAACTTCTGGTACAGCTTGACCTAGTAGCTCCTGTAAATGGTCAGAATGATACGTATTTCACAACGGGTACTGTTTGGTTTTTAATTAAGTATCAAGTTTAGTGAAGGCAACTTATTTCACACAGTAATACCAAGGTCGTGCTCTGATGTTTAATTTTTCCCCCCACCCTCCTGCCTCAAAGCGTCAAAGCAGAAAAATTCCTGTTTTAGCTGTGATGGTGACTGAAGATAAAGAAGATGGTTTGTTCTAAAGAGTTGATATAGGTGAGGCTCTGTGTGTACCTGGAAACCTGCTGAATGGAAACGTGCTGAACAGGTTAAGTTGAAGTGCAGGAGAGAAGGGACTTCACTGCAATGCTCCCACCCATATATGCAATTTTTCAGATGATGTATCACATGCTGAGTCCTGCTTAGCCATCCCTACAGCTTGACTGTACAGCTCAATACAGAGCGGTGACTCCGTGGTGTCCTCTGTGGGTGGGAGAGGCCTTCTGCCTGCTTCTGCTCCTGAGGACGTTGCTGAACCCACCACAGCTATGATGATGTGGTTATAGCAAAGCATCCCTCCTGTGATTTCTTTGCTAGGGCTCAACTGTTGCTGGTACAAATCGAGTTCTACTTGTCGTTGACATTACTTCACATATATGTGTCTATAGAGAAAATTAATTTCTATATATAAAAATAAATAAAACGGTGTAAAAAGGAAAAAAAACCAAACTGTGTTCTTATTCTTTCAACAATTTTTTTCTCTCTTTTCTTTCTTTCTTTTCAGATCTTAACTTAGAAAATCTTCCAAATTTAGCTCTAACATTAAGCATTTTTTAATGGAAGAATGAAGTTGAAATATAGTAGGTATAGATGTTAAGAAATCTGATCCAATATGTTTTCACCAACTTAGTTATTGTTCAATTCTGTAGTTTTTGATTTTACTTCTTAATTGTGGAATAACTTTATTCTTCTGATCCTGTCAGCAGTTATAGCAGTGAGGAGCTTCAATAACATGTTTAAATAGAAGACCTGTGTAAATATTATTGATTATCAACATTGATAATAGAAAATGCCATGAACAATTTATGGGTTTTATTGTGGTTTTTTTTGTTGTTGTTTTGTTTGGTTTTTGTGTTTGTTTGTTTTTTTTTTTTCACATAAATCACCACAACAAAAGTTTGGAAAACAGTGAGTGAGTGAAGGAAAAAAATATTTATAGAATATTTTCCAGCTGATCAGTAGATGCATATGAAAAGGCAGACATCAGATTGTGTTTGATATCATGATACATTTTTCTGTAGACCAGAGGTTAATTTCTATCCTTATTTTACAATAAACTTACTCTGTTTTCTGACTTAAGAGTAATGTGCCTGTCAAATCTAAAATAAAATGGAAGCAATAAAAAATGGAATAAGCAACCTTTCAGTCAAATACTGAAATGGTATTTAAATATATATGTATTTATTTGTAAAGTTGCATTTAAATAGAATGATAAAACTCTTTGTTGGAAAAAATGCCCTGCCTTAACATGAATTGAAGAGGATTAGGATTTAATAAAGTGAATTAATGTTTTCTGTTTGAGAGGGAAAAATATTTTTCCCCAAGGTTTTGTTTTTAAAACTACCATCTTTCTTCCCAGATGTTTCCGAATGGATTGTGCATTGTTCTAAAACAACCCTAATCTTTAATACGATTATCTGTAAACTTTCTTTGTTTACTGTGAGGGATTTTTTCAGATTATCAAATCATTTTATGCAGAAATCCTCCTTTTCTTGGTGTTTATGTCTCCACTGCATGCCTGAAGCAGTACCCCACGTGAAGCTGACTTACATAGCATTGTAGAATGGTTTGGGCTGGAAGGGACCTTTAGGGATCATCTAGTTCCAACCACTGCCATGGGCAGGGACACCTTCCACTAGACCATATTGCTCAGAGCCCCATCCAACCCAGCCTTGAACACATCCAGTGGCTGTTCCACTGTCTCACCAACCTCACAGTAAAGAATTCTTCCTTATATCTAATCTCATAAGAGTTATTGATGATGATTCTCTGCGTGCTGGGAAGTCAAATTGATTCTCTGGTCTTGATTCATGGTTTGTTTCACACACAGGATAATGAGAGCTGGTGCAGGGAGACAGTGGAGCATGTACACTGATTTGCAACTTAAGTGTAGACAAGTTATTTAAGAGTATATGGGACTGAGAAGACAAAATGATTGGAGCTGAAGTTGTTGTGCCTTCAAGGAACTTGGTCAATATGTTTTCCTGGTGCCCGTACACCAAACGGAGAGGAGTTATTTTCTCTTGTCATGGTGCTGATATTTCTTTACGCTGGGTATGGGATAGCACTTAACTGGAGGGAAGAGCCCCTCTGTCCCAGTTCTCCATCCCATCTAAGCTTGGCCTGATCTGATTTGCTCCGACTCCATCAGATTTCACAAGCTAAAATTGTACTCCATATTTCTCATGCACCAATAACTTTCTTTCTGTGGTTTTTTTAAAGTGTGAAATCAAGCGACCTAACACTGGAAATATGCTTGTGGGTCCCTCGTGCTGCTCCCTTTTGTGTCTGTCCTTTGCACAGGACTGGGCTGCTGGGGAAGAAAGCTTCTGGATAGAAACTAGCAGCTGGGTTACAACACAGGTTCAGGATGGGTGGGGAAAGCTGAAAGGTGGTGAGTAAGCTAAAAAGTGGCATTTCTTAATTTTGTAAATTAGCTAGCAACCTGAATCATCATGTTGTAACATTGCTACATGTAATTTTTGATTTTGTCTTTTTAACTGACTGCAACAGTTGCACCGACTGCATCATTAGTAAAATCATCACTGCTTATGATATTTAGAAGGAGCTGGCAATATTGAGCTACAAGACAGTTCAGAGACAGGAGAAAACTTTATTAACCTATAGAGGAAAAGTAGTCTGCTTGTTGGTTTTTTTTTTTCTGGAGGACAAAATGATCAGTGAGGGTTTGGGTCCAGCCAGGTTTCCCCACTGCAAGTTCTTTCCAGTGCTGGCAGTCTCTTACAAGTCCAGCTGCCTGGGTTTCCCTGCAAAGCATTCACTTTTGGTTATTGTTTCGGTGAACTATCTTCAGGCTTTCTGAAGTACAGACAAAAGAAGGGAAATGGAAAGTTTTTCGAAACCCAGTGTGGAATTTCTTGGGACAGAGCAAGCTGTGCAGGCACATGAGGATTTTTTGTGTATGAAGTTGTCAGAATCTGTTATAGGGAAAAAGGTCAGATGTGAATACAGGAACCTGTCATTGCCCCGTCAGGACTGCCCCTCCATGCTCAGAACGCAGGAGTTCAAACAACAGATGTAGTAGGAGAAGTAAGAAGTAAGCAAAAGAGGATGCATCTTCGAAGGACGAATCATTGCGGTGAGAGCTTCCCTTGCTGGCAAAAGCCTGAGTAAGCAGGTGGGGCTGGCAGCGTGCCCTGAAGGTTAATGTAGTCCGTCACCAAGCTGGAGGGGGAGGCGAAACCCTCCCTTCTGACAGGGTTCTCCAGAACCATGCTCTAAGAAGGCTTCTGGCTGCCGCCTCTCACGTCACCTTGGATGCTGGGTGAAAGAAACAGTAGCTCGGACCGAAAGGGTGCCAGGCTGAAGCCAGCAGTCAGTGTGGATGGGATCGGTGGCATTCAGAGCCGTGTTGGTTCCTTTGGCGGGCTCCGAGCAGCAGCGGGGCACCGGCGTCTCATTCCTGTGGCAGCTCAGCTGCCCCAG
>NW_008609205.1:10409-45281 GCF_000691845.1 Merops nubicus
AGTCTGCCACCTGAGCTGCTCGCCACACTGCCTGAGGTTTTACGGTGCCTCGGGGGCTGTTCCGGGGTGACAAGTCTATATTGGAGAAATATTGCCAAGTTTTTTTTAGCGCTAATGCAGGAGAGGTCTAGCTGAGCACAGAGACAGTGATATTGTTAATTTTCCAGGCTGTTGCTGTCTTACCCTCAGCTGTCCCTAGACATCCTCACCATTTTATGTTCCCTCTTTAATGGCATGAACCAGGATGTCATAATATCCAAAATCAAATGTACCAGAAAATATAATAAATTAGAGTCGGCCTAGCAGAGTAATTGAAGAATAAACCGAATTTTAAACAACACAAGATTGCGTTATGAACTGATTGCTATGCACAAAATGTACCAGAGGAGTGCGACTTCATGTAGATTTACTATTGATGGCAGCATTTCCTAGATTGCTACTGGTAATAAAGAAATGAAAACGGTTTGAACTTTTGAGTTAGTACCACAACATAACATGGCAGCAAATGAGAAGTACCGTTCTAGTTACACTGCAAAATAATTCTAGAAGAAATATTTTCTTGGGGTTGTAGTTATTTATTTAAGAGGTTTACATGTATTTAGCAGTTCTGGAGTTTATAAAGCCACAACGTGAATGCAGGCTTTGGTGTGGAAAGAACTAAATTTGTTCTCAACTCCTAATGTTATTCTCCTGTAAGAAATTACTTAGGAAATGTAGCAGTAGAGTGTATTCCTCCGAGTTCAGAAAATTGAGTTTAAGGACATTGGGTGTCCTTAAGGAATTTTAAGGGTGTTTGCCAGGTCAGTTTTATGGCAGACAGTCTGCATATTTTGTTTGAATAATTTTCTTGTATTTTTTTATTTCATTGCAAACAAGTAACACACATATGTAAGATATTTTTTAAAAAAACCGTCTAGCTGTGATGGTAGTAGAGATACAGGGAGGTGGCATAAGAGTTCTGGTTTGGTGAGCTAGAAGTTACCTTGCTGGCCCCTGAAAGCTGAGCACCTGTGTTCTTCTGGGCTCTTGAAGTGTGAAATGAGACGGTGCTCGTGAAAGCCACCCCAGGGTTGCTCTTACAACCAGAAGCCCCTGACATGCACAGAGTCAGTAGCGGGGATTTGCTAAGGGGTAACAAATGTTGTTTGAGCTGCTGGGTTGAAGAACCTGAGTGGGCTGTATGAGCTCTGTGCAAAGGCAGCCGTGTGGAGGTAGCTGAGCTGCTGATGTGCAGAGGAACCTGAAAACCACTTTGGCCCATCCTTTATTTTCTATTCATCCTGATTTTGGGACTGCAAAGGAAATCTTAAAAGGATGAGATTCTGGCAGCAATAGTTCAAGCTCAAGGCTTGACTGACACTTCCAAAATCATGTTCTAAGGTGAAATACCAGCAAATGGAAGGGCTGTTCAGTGGCAAAAAATCAAATATAAGCCACCTTTGGTGTCAGGGAGGGCAGGAAGGAAAACAAGCACTGTTACTGCACTGGAAGAATCTAATTTCGTAGTGATAACAGGATGATTTAAGTGAATGCTTTAAAGGTTTAAGTTTTATTGAAACATGAAATGGTATTGCTTATTGTCATTTTTCTTGTAAAATTTAAAACTCTATGCCAGGAATGGTAATGAATTTTATAAAACACTGAAAAAAATGTAGCTTTTGTGAGTTAAATACTTGAACATATAGAGAGTAAGCTTTAGCATTATTAAACTAATACAAAGTGCTGTTAAATCCTGTGATTTAAATTAAATGACTTCACTCTGTCACAACGTAATGAAAGCAGAAATTAATCTAGAAAATGAAATTAATAAATACTTACATCCCCTGTGTAATATTTAAAATGGATTATTTTTCTGTTTTTATTTCGATCACTTAATAACTTATCTCCTTGCATCCCTTCTGCACCTCCATAGAAGTGGACTCAGGGATCACCAGGAGGCAGGAGAAAGGACGTCTGGTCCTGGCCTGCCCTTGCAGCCTGCCTGGGGAGGTGGTAAGAGCCAGTGTCGTAAAAAAGCCACAGACTATAACAACTCTGGCTCTTCAGACTTATGTAGCAGAAATATAGAAGTGTGGTGTTCTAAAATATGTTAAAATGTTAAAAATAATCTGTCTATCAATAGGGGAAAACAGGCAGCATTTAACCCACTTAAAAGGAAGCGAACTTGAGCAGTACAAGAATTCCTACAGGCAGGTTTTGAGGAAGGTCATCTTCAAGTGCTGGTATTTCTGCTCTCTTCAATGGCAAGTTCTGATATTTTGTGAAAAATTCAGAGCTCTCCTGTGCTACTGAGGACTCCCTGCTCCTTTTCCCCTGTCCTTTATCCCAGATGAATTTTGTTGAGTTACACAACCACCATTTATCTTTGAGAGCTTTCCCCAGCAGATCCTGACACTTGAAGCAATTATTTGTATGATTAAGCCTTTCTCTAGCTGTGGTCAGTCTCTTTCCTAATGTATGGTACCTAGCTAACCTAGCACATGAAATCTGTGTACTATGGATGTTCTCTTACTACAGGTAAGACCACTCGAGAGATTTCAAGTGCAGTTGTTAGGAAGGAGTATGATGAGTAAATGGAGTTCTTTCAGAGCATTGTTTTCTTTCAAAATATATTAGTGGTATGGTAGAAGGCAAGCAGTTCTGATGAAATTTATTGCAATAGCAATGTTAGAAACAAGTCAGCAATATTGAGCAGTCCAGATTGTTTTGTAAGCTGCAGGCAGTTGAATGATACATTACAATGTAAGCAATATATTTTCTATAACATCTAGAAACAGAAAATCTAAACCATTTTCACAGGGTGAATGCATCCTGGGAACATGCAGCGGCCGTCATGATTACCCATTGGAAAAGAGCTCTGTGCTCAGTCCTGCAGTAAGATGCTCAAGAGTCCTTGAGGAAGGATACATAAGGGGGAATTAGCAAGGAACCCAAAGATGCTGTTGCCAGGATATGGGGCACGGGCAGTACCAGGGACCTGCTGGTTTCTGATGTGAGTGCTCTTGAAGAGTTAACACATGAAAGATGATTGGGTTACAAGGTTTATTAGAGGCTGCTCTGTTATTTATTCAAGAACCCTTCTTTCTTCCCCTAACTGGGTGAATAAACTGTAGTGCCTAAAAGTAATGGGAGGTTTCATAATTTTAAGGAGATCTTTACATATCTACTGACATCGCTGAGAGGCAGCTAATACAGCTAGATAGTAATGCTAATGCTTTCCTACAGACTGAGTAAATACTATAAACTCTTGAGGATGAGAAACCCTCAGGAACAGTAAACATGACCAGTTAATACCAATAAGTAAATATTTCACTGCTGCATCCAAAATTGCAGAAATGTGTATTTAATGTATACACACAAACGAATCACTTCAGCCACATATACCTTTCAGTGATGCTGTTGAGACCAGCATGAAATGGTACAATTTCTCTTAAGGAATGCTTTTCCTGGAGTAGGTGGGCAGGGATCCAATGCTATGTAAAGTCACTGATGTCATCTCAGGGCTGCTGACAGAAGGGACAGATGGGGCCAGAGATCCTGAGACTGATGGACGAGGCAGCCACATTCGTCCTTGCACGCGGGGCTGCTGCTCCGATGTCAGGCCGCTGAGGTTCATTTTCTGGGATGTTGAGTCCTGTAAGAAAAGCCCTTTAGACTGGCAGTTGGCTTTCTGGTGTAGACTGCTGTGCTTGAAGGATCTCTTCAGTCTATTATTTTAAATAATGTATGCCCCAAAGTGGGTATAAATGAATGCTCCTAAGTGTGTCCATTAGATAGGGAGATGGACAGCTCACAAATACAGATGTTGCTCTATTTCATGTTCAGTCAGGTACACTTTGATGGTTGTAATGGAGCAGCACAAAGGCATTTTTAGGAATATTAATTCAATAAGAAGGAATATTAATTCGGTTCAGCTTTATCCCTGAAAAGTCCAATTAAAAAAATCAGGAAGAGCCTTTTGCATATTTTGCTATGTTGTTTTCCTACCTTGATAAAATCTGCTTCCCTCCAAGCTTTGATAAAGGATGTGGGAGTTGAAAGGAAGCTTTTCCCACTTGAAGGAAGAAGGTGAGAAATTACAAAATGATCGTCATCAGTAATATGTCGTAGGATTTACAGAGGATCCCTTTGTGTAAAAATGGGAGAACCAGAGATATAAACTAAGTCCCTACGTGAGGCAGTTGTTTGAAGGGGTATACCAGTAAAATTGTATTTTTCCTTCAATCTCTTCTGCATTTTTGAAAAATCCCTTCAGAAGTGTTCATAAAGGTTAAGACCTTCGTGGTTGTCAGTGACTTTGAGGCTGTTAGGTAAAGGCATTAAGCAAGTGGAGTATACAGTGACTATATCATGGGCAGTACGTTGTTCTGTCACACCTTAGTTAAAAATGTCATGAGTTCAAAATGTGTTTTCTCACGTTTATGCACAACATAGAATAGCACGATTGCTCAGCTAAATAAACAGGACATTTTCAATTATAAGGTGCCATTACCTTTGTGTGTTCTTGCTGTTTATGAAATCAGTGGGTGGTTAATTAAATTGCTCCTTTGGACTCTTCTGAAGGCTGTGTATTAATTATAGTTTAATGGTGATGTGCACATTTCTCAACTTATTTAATGAGGGTAGAAGTTGGTTACTTCTTCCTTTAGAAATATGTATTCCTTTTCTTGAGGTTAGTATAATACGGGGTTTTGTGGTGAGTTTTCTTTGTCCATAAAATCTCATTATTCAATCATTGCAATCATGGCATACTTCATTGAAATCAAATCTTAAATTCTTAACTTTCCTTCTGCAAAGCACTGCTAAAACAGTGGAGTCTGTGTGTTAAACCCCATGTTGATGGAGGGAGCAGTTTCATCACTCAGGAGGAGAATGTGCTTCCTTCAGCCATTCGAGGCTTCTGAAGGCAGTTTTGAGGCTCAAACCTGGAATTTCACTTCAGCCTGTTGGCTAAGCAGGCAAATCCTGGCTATCCTCTTCATCCTTCCTCAGTAGTCAGAGCAGTGCTGGTTTGGGGGGGTCAGAGGGATCCTTGCAGCAGCAGGGCTGGGCTGGGGAACAACTTTTGTGTGGCTAGGAGGAGTGCTCTGCCTTTACCACCTCCTTTGCTGTGGGGCGTTTCAGCGCGCTGTTCCACAGTACAGCTAAAGTCCTGATGTTAAAAATCTTGGTATCTTAGCAAATGCCATTTCCAGCCATGAATCACACTTGTGTGCTGAAGGAAGCCCATGCAGTTGTTGTGTCAGAGGAGGGCTGTAGCCAGGATTGTTTTATATTTGTTCTCCAGATGAAATGGTGCATTACAGGCAAGTGCTGAAAGGCAAAGAAAACGCCCCTAGCCTAGTGGAAATATCAATGACAACATCATTTTTGTGCCATTGGAAATTAGTCTAGCAGAGGTCAAAATGTTCAATAGTGCTCTCTAGGTCTTTGAAATACCATTGCAGGTTTAGTCTTATGGGAAGGAGGAGAATGCTTCTTTGCTTCTGACTGGACAATTTATTTAACTGGTCTGGTAGCCTCCCCAGGGGTGATGTCTCATCTAGGCTATGCAGCTCTTATGAACCTCTTATGAGGACGTCGGTTCTTTTCATTACACTGTTTATCCAAGCCCATTTGTTTATGACCATGCCAAGCCAAGAAGAGTTAAGAAAATCAGTTTGGGTACTTTTGCAGATGGATAATTTACTTTGCAATCTTGTTTTCTCAAGTGGAGGGTGATATAAAGGCCACCCTGAAGTCTTCTGAAGTATGCACTGAGACCTCTGTCTCACGTTCAAGAACTGAACTCTTCACAGCTGGAGCATACTTGTATACTGCTAATTTATGGTAGTGTTTGTAGGTTTAGGATTTTTTTTCATCCACTTCATAAAACTAAGTAAGTGAAGGCAGAGGATGGGATCTTGAGGGATATGGTGTTTATAGCATGTAGCTGGCTGTAGACCCTCCTGCATGTCATAATGGAAAAATAATACTGAAGTATTCAATTTGAAAGTGGAGTTACTGAAGTCCACTATACTGGGCTTGATAAAAGCTGGTGTGGAAGACACTGGTTTGTAATTTGTGAGTCTGAAAATATGCAATATATCTAGTATTCAAAAAGCCAGGAAGTTAGAGCATTCTGCTTTTCTTTTTCCCCTTCTTTTTTTAATTGATAAAAGGAGAGTAATTTCAGGATGTAAAACTGAGTTTCTGCACTGAATACCCCACTAATATTGACATACTGAATTATAAAACTACACACAAATTGAGACTTTTTCAGAAAGCATGCACAGTTCTGAGAAAAGCTTCAACACTTCAGTTTAGTTTTCTTTTTTTAAAAAGCAGAATTTTATTAAATGGAGGAGGGGAGGAAATTAAAATAACATTATTCAATCCAATTTGTTGTTTTTCTTGTGTTGCTTTACATAATATCCACGGCGCATGAGGAGCATGCCAGAGATTTGAAATGTCCTGTGTGTGTCGTAAGCGGCTGCGTGCGTGGGGTTGTTTTAAGTGTTCCTCTGTGTGTGATACCCACACATACTCTCCGGGCGTGCTTACAAAACTGTGATGCTCTAGGTGTAGTAGCACCCTTTCATTATGCATTCGTGAGAAACTGCTGGCGACATTTTAGCTTTTGGTTAATTGTGATTTTAGTGTCGGGTTTGGGGTTTGAAAAGGACACAGTGTAAGAGAGCGCCCGCAGATCTTTTGCACTGGGTTCTGCTCCTGTTAGCATTTACTGAGCCACAACCATTAGGGCTTCACTCTCATTCGTGTGAGGTTAGGTGATTAGATGAATTTACTGCTTTAAGTACATCAAACCCTGAGAGCTGCTTAGTGGTTATAGGAGGGGCTGATCCTGTTTTAATTACCCACTGGTGAATTAATTTATGTATACCAGCATGCCAACAACCTTTTCCCCTGAAGTTCCCTGTTGTCATGTGATATCCCCTCCTTCAGGAGAACAACAGTATATTCTTCTTTTCCTTTTTGTTGGGCAGGTATGCTGTGTTCCCTCCTCGCCTCTGCTGGGATGGAAGGGTAAGAAATGCCGACTAGAAAGGTGATGAAGGGAAGGAGCTGTTGTGCTCTGTGTTGCAGGTTTTGTAACAGATCCTCAGTGCTGGCTGCTGAGGAATTGTACCTGGGTGTTTCCTGGGCTCCGCTCGGCATTTTAAGGATGCTCTTCTTCAGAGGCTGGGTGCTGAGTGTTTAATTGCAGGATAGACTCTGTGACAAGAATTACAAACGAGAAATGATGGGAATGCTTTTGATTCAGCTTTTTTTCAAACACATGGCTATTCTAACCTGAAGTGTAAAGTGAGTCTCTCTTGAATTAGCTTTTCGGTTTGTGCTTTTGGGTTTTTTGTTTGTTTTTTTTTTTTTTTTGTCTGGGTTTTTGTGTGTGTGTGTGTGTGTGTGTGTGTTTTTTTAATTCATTTTTCTTTCTGAGGGTTTTTCCTAAATTGTATGGTTCTCTCATATGTAGTATTTAACAAGTTGATGGTTTGGAAAATGTTGTCATCAGGAATCGAAATTTCACTTGCATGAATACAAAGGCTCTTTCTGGTGATTTGCATATATGTACATGAATTTTTAAAGATAAAAAAAAATATAGCTTTGCTCAGTTGTAGAATTCAAGTTTAAAAATAGATTTCATGAATTACGGGAGATTTCGGACATCTTTGTAGTGAGAAGGTGAGAAAGAAGTGAAAAAATGAAACATTTGTGCTGATACAAGCAGAGGTCAGTGTACAATGTGTCTGAAATTAAACCAACATCCTCCTTTCTCATGGCTATTCGTATTATTTATAAATACATGAGATGTGTGTTGAGAGAGTGGCTGGGAAATATGCTCTTAATGCAAAAGCTCTTTGGTCTCCTAGGATACATGTGTAGTAATAGTTGTACAGTTATCCATGAGGTTTTCCAGGAGGCATCCTAGAAACCCTGGTAAACTTCCAGATAGCCTTTATAACCACCGTGCAAAAAAAGACTTCTTATTTTTTTGGGTGTTGTGCAGCATATGTAAACTTTTAAGTAATGCAAGTCCTTTGGTTAAGACTTTTTTAAAAGCAAAAAGGTATGATAGACTCTGAAAACAGAACAAGAAACAGAAGATCATTCATATGTTTGTTCCTTTTTTTTTTTTTTTTTTTTTACTAAATCTGTTTGCTTTCATGACATCTTGATAGAAAAATTAAAGTTCTAGTGTGTAGGTATTTTGAAATAACTGTACCTAATGTTTTCAAGTGGAAATGTTTGTCCTAGAAGAAAAGTTCCTGTTTTGCTGGTTTTCCAGGATTTGGAGAAGGGAAGGAAGGAAAGATAAAAATGAGAGAACAAGTGAGGCATCAGGTCTGACTGTTAGAAGGTTTTTTAATTGGAAATTTGAAATTGTTGGTGAGGATCAGTGGTCTTGTTTATGTATTTTCTTACCCTAGGCATGTTGTGTAACAACGTTTGTGATAATTATTTGGGGCGAGGCTTTATAGATGGTTCAGTGCATACTTTGACCCCTAGTTTGCAGCTAAGTAGGAATGTGTGAGCCAAAGCATCCCCTTGGTTACATTCACAAGTCTGAAGGGAGACAGGAGGGCAGTGGAGAATGAGAGTCTCCAGCCAGCCGGAGCCCCAGCAGGTGTGCTGTTCTCCAAATCCAAAAACTATCCATCTTCCATTGCATGTGGGAAAGATGTGATTTATTTTCATTTACTTAGTGAAAAAAGGGAAGACTTTTTGTAAACCACTTTAGCTTTATGTTTACTTCCATTTAATAGTAGGGATTGGCTGAAGCTAAAGCAGCGCAACGTGCCTTAACAAAAAATAACTATCAGTTCAGAATTTAGCCTTGTTGAGACTTCATGTTCGGTTAAACCAGTCTGTATGGACAAACAGTAAATCTGAGTTCATATATTTTCTGTTCTGAAGCTTTTAAAGAGAAAGGTATGCAAATTACTCCATTTAACCAGAGTATGCTATATTGCTGCAGTAGCTTTAACAGTGTAACTTCTTGCTTCTGTGATAGGTTTTACCTTCTCCATCTTAAAATCATTTAGCTATGATGGCTTTTTCAGGACTCTTTTCCCTAAATGTTTTCTTTACATTCAGTCACTTTATGGAGGCTGCCTCATTACCTGGGATTTTATTTATTTTTCTGTTCTCATCCCATATGAATGATAATAAGAGACAGTGTTGCTTGTAGAGCCTAATGCTTTTAAAGTAAGATGTCTCCTCTGAATGAAAATCTTGTTCTTGACTGCACTTTTGGTTTTCAGATTGCACACAGAAGGGACAAGATGAAGGCTTTTCATCACCCCGTTTGCCCACCTCTTGGTTCATTAAATTGCATTTTTTAGCTTTTTAACTCTCAGAACCAGTGAGAATCAAGGCTGTTTTTTTACTGCAGTATTAAACAGTTCTTTACAGAAATGCGAAAAGTTGTTTTTCTGACCCAAATGTCTGTGTCTAGTTAGAAACTAATAACTATAGAGCAGAATATTTTTTGGGGGGGTCCTCTCATAGTTCTCTAGATTACAAGCTTGATGCAGAAGGGACCCTTCTCAGGATCGTGTGCATTTATTTTCTACGTATTCCTTAGCTTTTTAGAGTCTCTGCCAGATGAAAGTGACTTGTGGTATAGTCGCTTTGACCCACTAGACCCTGTTTGTGTGAGCCACTGGACTGCTCTGAACTTGACAGTAAGTTTGAGTAGTTTCTTACAACATCTGGATTTAAACTGTCAGTTTGCAGGTGATCTTCTGACCAATTCCTTTAATCTCCCTTGTTTATGTTATTCCCGTCTACTTTGTCACATACTAGGGCCATTGCATTAAGCTAACCTGGCCTTATGAACACAGCTGCTACTACTGCTGCTTCTCTGTGAAGTGTAGGCAGATGTCTACAGCAGCACTGCACCTTGTGTAGCATTTCTGGGGTCTCATTATCTTGGTGCACAGCCCTGCTTCCTTTTAATGAAAAAGAGAGCTATCCGATGGGAATATGAGTCTTTATCTCAGAGACAGCATAATCTTTTAGTTTCATTTGCATGGCTCCAAATGCAGTAGGAGCATTTTCTGTAATGGTTTCTGGCTCTTGGACAATATAACAATTAAAACCAAAGACTTACAAAATTTAAAAATGTTTCATCCAAGTATCTGGCATGAAACATGTGAAAGTGTTTAGCATGGGTTGGAAGATAAAAAAAAAAAGTATGGCAATAAATGAAAGTTTGATTATTTTTTTTTTTTTTTCTGTCTGTGGACCTAACCTAACTTGTTGAGAAGTGCTTGGTTTGGGAAAATGAGGATTGTGGTTAGGGAGTGCAAAGAAGATGGGTACTCTGGAGGCTGAATCGTCTGCCTCTTAAAGACCTTTTTCCAAAAGCAATGCTAATGAAGTAATATCCTTCAAAGCAAGACTGGTATTTTAAAAGCGAGCTCTTAAGGGTTGAATATATAGAATAAATGAGGAAGTGAAAATGGTATCATCCCACATAGAATCTCAAATACAAAATTTCAGTGTGCTGAGAAGAGATTGGACAGGGAAGAGGAGGAGGAGAAGGTTGGCTCCTTCCCAGTGTAGCATGCTTCTCTCAGCCTCTGTTGCTGGAATTATTTTGACCATGGATACAGAAAAGTGGTGCCTGAAGTTAGGAATCTGAACATCCCACTTGGTGGGGTTCTTTAGTGCATCGTTCCTTTCCCACTCTCTTCCCAAAATGTGGTGATCCAGCATTCCCTGCTGATGTGAGTAAATGTCTTCTGTATGTTTTGCAAATTCATGATTAAGTATTTGGGAACTGAACAGCATTTTTCTGTTATAATTCTAGGTCTTTGGGTTTTTTTAACAACTCACTTTTGTTGAGTGTAGCGGTTGGATCCCTGATGCCTCTCGGTCCCAGCAAACATCTCCTGACCCTTCCCTCTGTTTGCTTGTAGGCCAAGTAACCTTCTCTGTGCACTTAACCCTCTTGTATTTCTATTGTACAACTTTATTCTACTTTATTTCTTTATTTATGGTTATAGTAATATATGTTTTATATATAATCTCCACATATGGCTACCAGTTTGCTGTTTTACATAGGTGCTACTACTAATATTTCTTTAGTGTCTTTTTTTTCTTTGATTTTATTTTGACTTGTACTACTCACTTAGAAGGTAATGATTTTCATTTGTTTGCCTTTGTTTAGGAACCTGAGTGCTGTCTTTGCTTCCATATTCTTTGTCTCTGTGAAATCTGTGTTACCAGACCTGACTTTACATAGTCAACTCGACGTCCACTTCCCTCTGAATCCTGCTTGGAGGCCACAGATCAAATACTAGTCTACTGTGTATGTAAAGACGTGTTTACATACAAAATATTTAATTTTTTTTTTTTATTTCAGATAATATTTGTATATTTAAGACTACAGCTTCTAGATCTACCATGATCTAGATCTTCTTTGATATGTAAATTGTGATTATGTGTGGAGCCATTTGTTTTCAGTATTTGTGTGTAGAACACATCTGTCTGAGGTATGGCACATGTACATATGGAGAGCATAAGCAGAAGATCCCAGTGTAAGGATTTTATTTGCTGATAAGCATTCTACAAAATAATATGAGGATTTTTTTGTATAAGTATAAAATGGCATGAGAACAGTTTGTGGTTTGCCTTTCCTATGTGCTCAAAGCTGGATCGGGCAGTTGGCTCTGAAAATAACCCCTTTACGTGGATCATATGGAAAGTTCTCCCTGGAAATGAGGTGGAAATTAAGTTATAAACAGCAGCAAAGCAAAATATCTTCAGCAGAGGTAACAGGGAGAGGCACAGGCACCACCCTAGAGCAATAAGAATCTCAGAACTTAATTGTAGAGGTAATTCAAGTGACCGCTGGAGAGTGGCATCCTAAAGTCATTCCCAGGCCCAGGCAGGGACTGCTCAGGCATGGTGGTGCTTTCAGGACGAGTCACCTGCTTGCCAAGGTGTGGCTGTAGCCAGCACAGCTCTCCCTGCTCCCTGGCATGCTGTGCTGCAGACCAGCTGGGGTGGTTCCACAGCTGGACCAGGCACTCTGTGTGCAGCACCCCTGCTCGTGAGCACCTCATGTCTCCTGGCATATCTGGCCTGCACGTGGACAGCCTGAGTGAAACACTCTTTTGATTGTGGGCTTAAGAAGGCTTTTTTTTCTTCTTCTTCTTTTTTTTTTTTTTTTAATCCTGATGTGATTATATCTTTTTTCTTTCATTAGGGAGAAAATAAACAGTCTGTAGTCAGGGCAAACAGGTTTAGGGAATTGCCTTAGCTCTTCAAGGGATGCTCCTGAGCTGCCAAGGTGCTGTTTGGCAGGTTGAGGCTGGTGGCTGAAGCCTCAGACCTTCTGTCTAGACCATCCTCTGCACTCTTTCTCCTATTCTTTCAGGATTCCTCCTCTGGCCATGTGTTGTCATGGATTCCTCACAGCTGATGGACACTCACTCCCGCAGAGAACTCTACCTGCTTTCCTGCAGAGCTAGGACAGTGTGTGGCTTGTCATTTATCTGACACATCTCTAAACTGTGTCCTCTTGGCTCTGTCTTGCACAGACCTTAGAAATCCTTGTTTTGAGAGAGATTGTTCTTTTTTATTAGCTTAGTAAGGGGGGGCTTTTTTTTTTTTTTTCCCCACAGTGTGAGCTGAAGAACTGCTTAGTAACAGCACAGTTTACCTTTCAGAATAGCTTTCCACCATCACTGGGGTTGTGGTTGACAGGGGAAACCAGCTGGAACATGTTACTCAAGGTGGAATATGCTCAAAGGAAGAGACGGAGCTGGTGTTTCTCCCTGAAAATAGTCCTGCAATTTAACTAACCAGAAAGGTCTTTTATCCTTCTTTCCACCCTTCCACCCCCAGCTTCTCTCTGTCATCAAAGCCATTTTGTGATTAATCCAAGTGTTGTCTCCCCGAATTTTCTCCATGCACACCCATAAGAATGGGATCTGGTTATACAGAAGAGCATAAAAAGGGAATGCAGCTCACCACTTCCTTTTTTATTTTCTTTGAATTGCTTCAGCTCCTTAAAATTTGAATTATTCAAATCAAATGCTCTCTGTGCACACTGTGAGGAACTAGCTACATTTAATCTAGTTAAGTGTTTTCTGTTCATCCACAAAAGTCCCCGTTTCAGAGCAAAGTGCACAGGGGAGGGCTTTCCAGAAGGTTTAGCATCTTGATGGACAGCTTTCTGCTGCCTTCATCTCTCCAAACAGAAAAAGTGGCACATATGGCAAGGGCTGGTGGACAGATTGCACTGCAGAAAATAACGATGGTGGATAAGCAAATGTTTTACTCTTTCTTGTCTTTCTCCTCTGCTTCATCAGTGAGAAGAAAGGCGCACTAATTGTCTCCTTGCTGTGGATTTTTGACTGTTGGGGTACTACTTTAGCTTCCACTCGGTGTAAAAATCCACGTGTTACAAGGCTGATAATCAGATACTGCTTTTGTTACATTCTTTGCACTAGGAAGGAAATTTGTCTTTGGCTCTACTGGCAGGTAAGTGTGGTTTATTTTCACTCTAATTTAATTTTGCTTCTTTTTATTTATTTTTTTTCATTGCTGCAAAATCCCAGACGATATTTAGGAGCTTGAAGGAGGTTTTGTGCAGTCAGGCCTAAAAGTTGTAAATCCATGTGGTTGTTGGGCAACCTGGGAGCATCTTGAGCCCTGAGGCACTTGTCCTGCATTCTGTGGTTTCTGTGGTGGGGTGGCTTCTGACACCAGGCAGGTTTAGCCCCTAGGGACAGAACCTTCTCTTTCTACATAGGAGAAAAATTGAATGTAGCCACAAGAAAAAGGATCTTCAAACTGCAAAGGTGTCCACCACCTCTTGTGTGAAACAGGCTGGCAAATACTTGTAAGCAAGACTTGGAGTAAGGTTGGCAGCAGAGGCTGCTGTGCCCGCAGAGGAGAGGGTGCAAGCTCAAGCCCTTTCTCCTCCAGGGTGTTCAGGCTTCCTGCAGACCAGGAAGGTGGCCCAGCCATCTGAACCTGGGTGGCTCTTGTCCAGCTTGGCACGTGTGTCTTCTTCCTTTTTTCAGTGCTCCTCTTGTACAGCAGGAGTTTAACCTGTAGATGCTTAGATAGATCTTCATTAAAGGTTCATAGTTTTGTCTCCTTTTCTTTTATTCTGAGATGATTTATTTGGTGTGGCTCTCTATTTGCTATAAAGAATGGATATTTTCTTGCAGACACTGCTGTAGGATCACAATCCTCATCTTCCCTGTCTCATTCAAGACCAATTTGACTAAAGTAAAACTATTTTAATCTTCTGGTCCCAAAATAGAAGCCATTCCATTTGTGCCATAGAAAATGGCTGCAGGATAATCTTCATGTGTTTGAGCAAAACCTTCTGGCCAGTTGTTTCATCTCTGGGCACTATGTCCTTCTCTTTCCTCCTATCATCCCCTGGTGTTGAGGCAACATCATCCCTGGGTTTGAGATGCTAGTTTTGAGATGCCTCGGCAGGCATCCATGGGGCAGAGGGGGGAGCACAGGCATTCCTCCTGCCAGTCCCCCCCACCCCATCTCACACACACTGCTGTGCTGCGAGGGCCCTTAACGTCACCGTGGTAATTAAAGCCTGTAGACCCCCTGTTGCCACGGAAACGCAGCACTCCACAAATAACCAAACACAACTTATGGCCCTGTTAAATTTCCCAAACACTCCTTATTTGCCAGATTTAAGCAGGGTTTCATTTTGCAGCCTGGAAAAGACGCTGTACACTAGAAATACCCAGCTAGGGGACCATGCGGGCACATCTTTTTTAGGATACTGCCTGTGAAAACCTGCGCCTCTGAGGTGGGGAAGGAGAACCAGCACCTGTGAGCCATTGCCTTGGCTTTGATGGAGCAAAAATACAAGCACAGAGGCAAAGAAACAGTCATTGGAGAGGTGGTTTTACTGCAAGCCCGACCTTGCCTAGTTGTGGTTCAGTAGAACAAAGTCACCATTCAGGCACAATTTTATTTAGTTTGAATATAAATCTTCCAGTCATTCTGCTGAACAACTTAAAAAAACATGGAAAGGGTTGCTCACTGGTACAAAAAAATAGTTGTATTGGATAATTGGCATGTGGTGACAGTGTGGCTGCAGCATTAGCAGAAATCTGTCCTGTACTAGTTTCTGTGCCCTGCCCGTCTCTCATAGGTTTTTTCTTGGCTTCGAGCTGCCAGATGCCATTTTTTGACAACACTTTTCAGTTGTTTGCATTGTCAAAAGAGGAAGAGTCTAACAGAATTACTGTCTCTTAAACTTGGGCTAGAATTGACTTGGGGTTTGGTTATTGAAGACAGTGCAGTCTTCAGACACTGGTATAATTAACACGCGTATTGTAAAGTCAATATAAGTTCCCTGTTCTGCTTCACTTGTTTGCTGTATGGCTTTAATATTAAAGGAGAGGTTGTATCTAATGAGCTAGGTCACAGTTACTGGAAGATGTGGAATTAACAGTTTTCCCATCTAGCGCTGTGCACCAGTTATTTAGTCTCATCATGTTTTTTATTACAGTTTTTGCTATCCTTTATTCTTCCACTCGAGCTAGAGTCTGCTTTGAAAACAGTTATGAATCACCAGCACGATACTGTAATTCCTGTGAAGGATACTGGACTGGGAACTAGGAAATGATGTTTAATTGTTTCTGATGTGGTTTTAAGCAATGGATGTAGCCATTATCTCGTCTCCCTCTCCGGGAGCTTGTGTTGATCCACTGCTGGCTGCCAAGACATCTTGTTCAAAACCCTGGTGTTTGAACAGGGCAGAGGAAGAGATCATTCCTAGCTAGCTTCTGTGCTCAGGTACCCTGGCCACTGGACATTATCTCACCTGCAGCTGCTTTAAGTTACACAGCAGAAATTAAACATTGATTCAGTTGTTAGATACATTTCAGTGAAAAGTTGTCCATTCTGTTGCAGGATGTTGTTTAGCCACGGAACTGAGAGATCTGCATCCCAGCTGGTTTGGGATAAAAGGACACTAGAGTCCTGCAAAGGAGCAGGGGTGTCATTCATCAGAGAGTGTTCTGCTGTCCTTTCCTTTTGGTTGAGGAACTTGCATAGGGTAGCAGACCAAATAGGCAATTGTGTTATATTTAAGATAACTTTTAGAGTAGCTAGTAAGACACGTACTTTCCTTAGCTGTTTGCATCTGGGGCATAGTTAGATATTTTTGTAAAATTTTTAACAGTTAATGGGCTCTAAATCTCCAGGATTTTAATAAGAGAATTTAGAGACAGATTACTTAAATCTCCAAGAGCATTCTTTGCAAACTACATATTTTTATTAACTTCAAACTGAAACTAGTGTTAAATATTTGTGACTTAGGTAAAAAAATTAGCCTCATATTAAAGGGGCTAATTTACTGTTTTGCCTGTCTTTGTTTTTTGTTTGGTTTGATTTTTTTTTTTTTTTATAGTGCCCATTCAGACAGAAGGAATAAACATCCTGAAATCTGATGAAGGTATGAGGCCTGACATCTTATGCTTTTGTAAAAATGTGTCAAGCTTCTCCAAAGAATGTTAGTTGAATCCATAAATCAGAAGTAGAGGAGGCCTAAGGATAAGACTGTCTTTTTCAGTCTAAAAAAATAAAAATTTGCAGTTGAGTGTCCAGTCTTGCCCAGTTCTCAAGTGGATTGTGATTTAAAACTGGAAGCAGGGCACCACCTGCGTTGTTTGCCTGTTATAATGAAGTCCTGGGAGAATTATTTCCTAGGTAATTACATGCCTTGAATAACAGGCCTGACTGGCTCCTTCACCTTCTTTATATTTTTTATAATGCTGACTGTTTTTTCCAGTTTCCAGCTTTCCTGGGCTGATATCATCCTGTGAAACTGGTGATCTGCAGTGATAAAAGACACAGCAAATAATATAAGGGATGAATAAAGGGGGTTGAAGTAGGGTGTTATAAATGGCAGTGCTCAGGTATTGTGGATTTTAGGCATCTCGTGCTTTGGATCAGTGAACCTTAGATATAAAGTACACAAATAGACTTGTGGACTCTGTAAATGAATTGATATTTTGCATTGGGAATAGCCCGTAAGAAGTATTGGAATTCATAATTGGGCAGCTGTAGTGTATAATCAATACAAATTCTGGTGACAGGTTCCTCAGTCATGGAACAGGCTTGCCCCAAATGCAGCACAGCAGTGAAGGAAGCAGACAGCAGTGTGAAAGTGAAGAAATCTGAGTGGTTTTATTTTCATTTGTGGGTTTTGTTTTTTTTTTTGGGGGCGGTGGTAATGGGTTTGATTTTGTCTGTCTTGCTCTTAATCTTCATGTTGCAATCCACTGTTCCCCTGCAGCTCTGCTAGCAGAGAGGTGGTGGAAGTGTGGTCACGTCAGGTGCAGAAAAGGTGGTGGGGTTAGTTTCTATGGTATTTATTGATGTTTTAAGCTAACAGGGTGCTGTTGGTGCTGAGAAGTGGCTAGAGGCAGTGTCAGCCACCAGCAGCAGCAGCCTGGCCCTGTTCTGAAGGGGCACCCCCGCAGCAAGCGCGGCCGAGGGCGCTGCCCCTGCACCCGCAGCGTGACGGCGTGGGGCAGTTGTAGGCACAGCTCTGCCTGCTCCTCTCCTTCGGGGCTGAGCAAGAGAGGGTGACTGCCTGTCTTTCACTGAGGACAAACTCTTGGGGATTCAGTAACTAGGGCTTGTCTCTGGGTATACCTTTCCTAGGAAAGAAGGCTTGTCATGGGAAATTAAAGCATGGCAGTGAAAGCCTGATTGCTCAATAACTTTTCTTATTTTATTATCTTATTAAAGAATTTTTCTTCAAAATCTATAGCAAGCTATTTTTGAAAGTTTTTAACAGGCAAAAGTACTTAATTGCAGCCTTCTAAAAGAGGAGTGCAGATGTTTGACCACAATAAGTATATGGTCAAAGTATCTCATGGATCTGTTTACTATATAACGTTGCCTGGTGCTCTGTAGCAGACTGCCATGTGAGTCACATAGACTTGAAAAGACAGAAATCCTAGAAGCCTTCAAGAAGGTGACTTCAGGATGCTCACTGCCAGGGGTCCTTAACCAGAGCTCCATAACTGCAGTGCACAGGATGATCCCTAGGTTTTTCCACAGCCTTGCTGATGTAGAACTTGCTCCTCGCTTACTTGGAAAAGGAAGAAGAGTCCTGGCTATAGTCAATAGTAGGAGTGGGTCTGGTATTTGGGCAATACACTCTTAAAATGGCTTTCTCTACCCATTCTGCATGTCCCTTTCCTCTGCCCTGCCTGTTGGTATTGCAGGTACTCATAAGTACAATACGACATGCGCCACATGTTCCTCTCCTGCTTCCCTAAGTGGCAAAGTAATTTAGTAAAGTAGAAAATCAATGCAATGTTTTTCTAGAACATTTATCTTGTTTATTTTGCATTACATAAAGAACAACCATTAAACAGGTCTCATCCCTTCTGCATTAATCCAGTGGCATGAATGCAGAGCGAGAGCGGTGGTTTGAGCACGAGGGCCCCGTGCGCTGCTCTCCTTATCCGCTCTCCAATCTTTGAGCTCTTACATAATATGTTTAAGACTGGTTTTTGCATAATCTCTTTTGGGGTCTCATTTTGCATTCTTAGTCTCCGCTAACAAAGAGCTGCTATGCTCTTCCCTTGTGAAATCCTTTCCAGAAGGTGCACATTATCTACTATGAGGCAGGGCCATGATGAGCATCAATTTCCACAGCAGAATAGAAGCCTGGATTACAAATTACTATTTAATCCTTTTTGCGTCAAAGGATATAATAATCCTTGTAAAATGTGCTCTAAGTCTTGTGCTTGGCTGTGTGAGGTTAAGGGGCAAAAACCAAAACGGGGATTCTCAACAAGTAAGACATGGTGAAATGCATGTGTTCCACATGAATTTCAGAATATATTTATGACTACATTTCAGCAGCTAAAAATAAAGATGATGGGCTGGTACCTAGACTAGCAGTTTTCATTTCTCCATATGCTTGCTACCACTCTTCTGGAGTACAGTAAGTGTCTGTCATTAGTGTTGCTTGCTGAATTGCAATAAAGAATTTATGCATAAAGTAAACATTGCTCAAATTTTATTCTCCCCGCCACCACCAGTAAGAACATTTACCAAAACTAATAAATGAGGATATTTCTTAAGAATGTGAGAAAGTTTATTTTCTAAATCATCCCATTATGAGTGTCAAGCAGTGTGATTTTTGTAAGGGAGAAAAGGGTAAATAAATCTGGGAGGGGTAAAGATTCAGTGTTTGAAATTGCAGACTGATGGCTGCAGTTTCCTGACCAGGCAGCTATTTTAAGAGAGGCAAAATTTACTAACTTATAAAGTTTAAAAAATAAATCCCACAGTAACAGACTTAGAGTCTTTTGACTGACATGATTATCGTCACATGGAGTAGGCTGTAATTTTTTTAGATAAAAAGCAAAACAGGTTAGTTGTTTGGAACCAGTAGCTTCATATGATTTGTTTGTTCCATATTTTTATTACTGGCCTCTGTACTATATCAAATGTGGCATATGGGATAGAATCAGCCCCTCTTACTATGTAGCAACCCACAGAGAAAACCTGAAGGTAAGTGATGACATATATGCAATATTATTAATGGAAAGAACGGGGTAAGCGGTTTGTTGCTGTTATTTTTAATGCAATGCAATTAGACATTTAATGTGTAATATTCTACATTAACAGTCAAAATCCAAAAAAGAGAGTAGGACCGGATTAAATTCATAATCCCATATTAAAGAACACTTTTAATTCCTTGATCATGTAACCATTGTTTGACAACAGAGTGTTTTTGTGCTCGTCGCTGATTGCGCACCTCTAGTGTGACATTGCATAATGCGATGTCCTTGCTGTCACAAACTGGACATCTTGCAGGTGAAAACTGTGCAGTGCAGCAGCTGTTACAAAACCATAAAAGGTTATGTTGCAACAGTGTCCTGGGCTCAGCTGGGCTAGGGTTAATTTTCAGAAGAAGCTGGGAGGGGACACAGCCAGGATAGCCCAGCAGGACCAGCAAGGGGATATTCAATGCCAGGACATTGTGTTGTACCTTGCTTGCTTATATATTATTTCCTTAGTGTTACTGTTATTACTTTTGTTTCTTCTCTCTTCGTGTTGTTCTGTTAAACTCCCCTTATCTCAGCCCACAGGGTTTTACATTTTTCTTCTGATTCTCCTTCCCACCCCACCAGGGCAAGGGGCAGAGTGAGCAGGTAGCCACACCACAACAAAAGGGAATTGCACTTACAGGTTGTTTTGTTGCTCTCTTCTATGACAAATTTATAGAAAATAGGAGTATTGTCTCAATGTATCTAGCTGTTGTGTTTTGCTAAACTCAGAAGTCAGAAGTTCTGACAAGCTCTTTCACAATTCACGCAAAATGGATAATTTTTATTTCTTTATTTGTTGCAGAAAATGGCGCTTGACTGAAGAGCTAAAGTCACCCTGGAAGAAGTTGCTTCCCTCTGAGCTTTACGTGAGCAATCCCATGCTGTGAGGAGGAAGAGGATGAATCATCAGCCTTCATAGCTGTACAATGGGGACCACAGGTGACGACATGGCTTCAGTGGAGCAGACTGCCTCCTTGAACCCCCTGTGCTTTGAGTGTGGCCAGCAACACTGGACAAGGGAGAACCACCTCTACAACTACCAGAATGAAGTGGATGATGACTTGGTCTGCCACATTTGCCTTCAGCCCTTGTTGCAGCCATTGGACACTCCCTGTGGACACACCTTCTGCTACAAGTGCCTAAGGAACTTTCTTCAGGAGAAGGATTTCTGTCCGCTGGATCGAAAAAGACTCCATTTTAAACTCTGCAAAAAATCCAGCATTCTTGTTCATAAACTGTTAGACAAGCTCTTTGTTTTGTGCCCATTCTCTTCTGTGTGTCAGGAAGTCATGCAGCGATGTGACTTGGCGGCACATCTCAAAAACAGGTGAGTGGTGCAGATGCTTGCACTGCGTGTCCTTTACACGCTTGGTAGGCCAGTTTGGGTAGCAATAGGCGTTGGGGGCAGCAGTTGGGAGAGGGCTGGTGGTGGGTTTTAAATTCACAGTAGAAGACTGTAGGAAATGGTCAGCCTGTAACTGTGCACAACTAGAGCACTGGATCCTGTTTTGGGCATCATACCAGAAATAGTGAAGAACACTTGGAGAGAGTTGTGGGGAGAATGACATGTTTCATTAGAGGTTTCAAAAACGTCATTTAGCAGAAACAGTTAAAGAAAATAGGGATTGTTTATGTAGGGGGAAAAAAGGCTGAGAGAAGGGAAAAATGAGCAATGTGCAAACTCTGTCTGCAGAGAGGAAGGAAATGGCGCAATAGGAAGAAAGGAGACTTAGTTCAGATTTTAGGAAAAAAGTTTGTTAGTGGTCCAGCACTGGCATAGATTGCCTGGGTGGTGCTTGTGCATTCCCAGCTTTCAGAAGCATTCATGAACATGTTAAATGGGCAGAACCGATTGCCCTTTGAGGTAGGCAGATGTACAAGGTATCTCTTAAGACTCCTACGAGACCTATTTTTCTCTGTTTTAAAAACACATGTATACTGAACAGGCTGATGCTATGTCATGAGAGCAGGACGTAGTTTTTTACATTTTTTGTTTGCCTATAGAACACCTTCAGCACTCTGTTTATTTGATAGACAGACACGACTTCACACCAGTGAGAAGTTTTGGTGCAGCTTTCATGAGTGATTGTTGTATGAGAGAGATACATTCCAGTATTACCTGCACCTAAATGTTTAGGACCTTATTTTGAACCGTTAATGGTTGTATAGTTCTTCTGCTTTATGCCTTCCTGCCCTAATGTTTAAATATTAAAAAGAGGCCATGATAGGAAGAAGGAAATGAGATTATTATAAGGTTGGACCAGATGATCCTTGTCCCTTCCAACCTAGTATGCTATGATTCAATCATCAAATGCAGAGAGAATGATACTTCATAGAGTACAGACTAGTGCACTTTGTTCTTCTGGCAAAGGAACTGCCTCCATCCCATGTGTGTGGTACCCTGCTGCATGAAGATATTTTATTCTTCTCCATAAGGCAATGCCATTTTTTCTAATGGAAAAATATTACACTTGTTTTAAGGGGTATGTTTGATTTCTTTTGTTTCCCCTATAGGTTGAAGAATATTTTCAGTAAATAAACAGAGGGGTTTTAATCATTACCTATTTCATTATATGATTCATGAACAAAAACTGGGATGCACCATTTATGTTAAAGCTAAAGCAAGGTGGAATTAATGAGTCAGAGATAGAAAAATATTGTGCATATCTATGCTAACTAACTGTTCAGAGATTTATGAAATTGTAAGAGGAGTACAGTGAAAAACTACATAGAGAAGGAAATTATTTATTCAAAGAAAACGCATCTGACTTCAAAAGATCCAGTTCAGGTGAACTTCATTTGCTACCAGAAAATATGCCCTGTGTACAACTCAATGCTTTGAAAACCTATGTTCATTTTTCAGAGAGAGATTTCAGAAAAGTATGTAACTCTTCCTGCAGAAAAGCATAAAACCCAGAAGAATTAGCATTGTGCATAACTATTATATGCAGACAAAAGACACTAGAGAAATAGAAGTCAGTGTGTGAGTGGCTTTGTCAGCAGCCTTCATAAAAACAAGCATTGTGTTTGGTGACTCTTCACAAAAATGGATGGTACAAGTCCTAACTATTCTGGTCTCCTTGGTCATTGGCTGAGATGAGATCTGTGCATTTCCATGACTTCATCATGGGCTTTGTTCTTACCTGCTTTGCTTTCTTTCCATTTGATACTTTTTTTTAAAAAAAAAAATTCTTTATTTTTTAAACCAGGTTGCATGAACTTCATCAGATGCCTATTTCATGATGTTGTTTCATGGTTTGGTAGTCTTATCCATGCTAGCTCTTTGGGCAAAGACCCCTCCACATTGGTATTGAAAGCCCTGGGCCCAGAAGGAGGGACAGTGGGAGGGGGAGAGATGTCCTTTCCTGTTGCCCTCCCCAAAAGAAGGGTGGTGTTAGATGTGTGCCTCCTCTGCCTGCTCTCAGTCTGATCCAGTGACACTGGTGGCCACCCAGATGGAAAGGTTAATTTGAGATGTGCCTGGATCTACCCCGTGAACTGCCTTCCAAGTCTTGATCTTTGTCCATTTGGAGACTCTTGGAAATGAAACCAACTTCAGTGAAGAGTGACACAGCAGAGGCGATTGTTTGGCAGTCAGGTGTGGTGTGGGGGTGTGTGCAGGCACACGCCCCACACAGAAGGGGACGGGGGCAGCCACCGCCTGCCTTGGAAACAGCTTGTTGACATGAATATGTCCAGCGTTCCCTCTTCCTTCTTCCCCACATCCTGAAGGCTTCTGGGGGTCCAGAGCTTGGGAGGACCTTGGGCATGCAGGACATGCAGCAGGCTGATGGACGGTGGTGAGCCTGGAGCAGCCTGGGTTTGGCTGGCTGTTGTATCCACAGCATGAGCGTACATGTGCACAGTGTCCATGGCAGGGAGGTATAAGGACTCGAGGAGCCTTTTCTCTAGGTTTTTTTTTTCTTTTTTTTTATATCTCCACACAGTTTCCATGTTGGCAAAAGCTCTTGATGGTTTTCTCCAGGCAAGTAATATCTGGTCTGTATAGTGACTTGGGGGTGGTGAAGAACCCTAACTGCTTGTTTCCTTTATAATCCTAATAATAAACTGATTTGATTTTAATAAAAGGCAAAATGCTAGCAGTACTCCTGACACATATTTGGTTCACCTTCTGTTTTCCCACTGTCATATCCCTTACCTCCATTTTCCTTGGTTGGCATCTCTTTGAATGATATTGGGGCTGTTTACAAAAGAGCCATGTAATTTGTTTGTACACGGAACACTATGTATGCTCCCTTTAGGTACATATGAAATATTCATTCACTTAATGCACAAGGTTATTATGAAATCCAAGTGAGCTGAGTCACTAGCTTTTCCTGTTTGTCGGCTGGAAAAAAGCTTTCAGCTGCAGAAGGTTGCTCATTTTCTATTCCTTCTGTTGTCTCGGGATGCTGATATGCATTTGGGGGATATGTACAGTTTTCAATTAAGTTTATTTGCAAGCATCTGAACACCTGTAAATTATCATTGCTGACATAAACAATGGCAGCAACTGTATAGTTTGAATTTGGTTTTATATAGGTTAGTGAATCCAGTAAAATTCTACTACTGATCATTAAATGTAGGAAAGAAATGTAAAATTCAGTATTATTATAATTTCAGCACATATTAGTATAAACCAGTCTCAACAAGCCCTTACATGAGCTAGTTTGTATTTCTAAGAAATGCAGTATGGTTGGTTAGTTTTCACTGTCTTAAAAATATTCACACTCAGGTTTTCCAGGGTTGTTTTAATTGGCTCCATTTGAGCATTAAAGCTGGAAGAACATGTCATCGTCTCCACCAGGCACCTCAGAGGGCAAGCTGCTCCAGCAAAGAGATGAGAGGCATGAGACACAAACTTGATTACTTCATGGTCACTAATTGCACTCTGTGATACTGCATTGCATAAAGAAAATATCCTTGATTTATCAGCCTTTCAGTTTCATCATATTCACTTGGGAACTGTAGTTTTCAAAGTTAAACACAATGCACATACTCTAATTCAGAGGGGAAAAAAAAATATCTGAGTAATGCTGAGTTGTGCTGTTTGTCGCAGTCATTTGGTAGGTAGAGAAAATTTGTTAAATGTTAATAAAGTAGGTGCCAATTCCACTTCTAAATATCAAAGGTAAATTAATCCGAAGGAAATCTGACCAAAAAAAGTTATTGAGCTTTTCTGTATATGATTTTAATTTAGTTGATTTTTATGGCTTGTTCAGACCTGGAGAAAATCCATTGTACAAAAGCATGCTCTGAAATTCATACAGCTTTTTAACGAGAAGGTTAGGTATTGTGTTTCTCTGTTGCTTTTGAGTTTGGCTTCATTTTTCCCCTCCTGTATCTTCCTATGATAGTTTAAGTTATCATTTTGGATGGTGACATTTTTCCAAATGCTGCAGTGTTGAGGCCAACATTCAAGCCAATTTTATGTCAAGTCAAGTTTGAGCTTTATATAGGATCATATTTTCTGAAATTGAAGAAATTATTGAGATATTCACTGTCAATCAACACATTTAATATATGGATTTAGAATAACAAGTTCAGAATTAGTTCTATAGATACAGAATTTTACCCTTCAAAATCTTAACAATCCCAGTTATTTTGGTGTTCATGATAGTGCTGCTGAGTCCTGTTCTTCCCACCCAGTCCTGTGTCACGTGCAAGCACTGTCCCTACCCTGTTCTTGGTAGCACCAGGAGAAGTGAAGAGGATCTGTAGGATTTAAGCCTCTTTTCTTACACCTAAGTGAATAGGCCACAAGAGTTTCTCCGTGCCCTATGGACTCAGTTGCTGGAAAGGTGAAGGATCTTTCTGGGTTGTTCTCTGCTCTGAAGCCACCTGGCTCCCTGTAGGCTACTCAAATCATTCAGTGTCAGAGAAAGGTGCAACAAAAGACTCCTTTTTCCTGAGTCTTCTCTGATTCTCAAGCCTAGGTAACTCCTAGTGTCTCCTTTTATTTTATTTTTTTTTCTTTTTCCTGGCATTTTTTTCTTTTCCTGGCAAAATTAAAACCAAGACGTAAACATTTCACTTTGCAAATCAGCACCATGTTTTACTCTGAATTGCAGCTGTAAATCTTGCCAGAATCACTGCTTAAGGTCACTTTGCTAGCAGTTTTATGAATAATAGCAAAGGCATTTGGGTTACTTCTTTGCAGTCTTTGCTTAAATTCAGCTCCTGCTTGGAAAATTATTTAGTGCAACTGATTTGAGGCTATTTGATGTGTTTGCTTTTATTGAACTTCTACCCTGGGCAGAAGCTGATGGCATAAGTTACAATGAAATCTTTCTTTTCAGTAGTCAGTGAGCAAACATGTTTTTCGAGCCCTTACTGTTATTCCATGGAATACACTGTTAACTACATCTTAATTTTGTATGAAAGGTCTTTTTATCTGCAGGGGTGGATTGCTGCTGGTGTGCCAAGAAGTCCGTTTTTAAAAGAGAAATCCAGCAGATTTGGCTGTAAAAAAAAAAAAAAGAAACAGAAAAAAAAAAAAACCACAAACAAACAAACAAACAAAAACAAAACCAAGCAAACCCAAAACAACAACAAAGAGAACTTTTGTTCTCTGATAGATTCTAGGTAAAAGCTACACTCTGTCATCATCCAGCATGGGGCAAATGCTGGTGCTGAAGGGAGGAGAGGAGATGAGGGAACCAATGACTATAAGCAGAAGCTCATTTTATATCCCAAGAGCAACTGCCTTTTGAGTTTCCTGATAAATAATATCACTCAGTTGCTTTATCTGTTTTTTTCAGTATCTTTAGTTTTGAGCATTTTGATTCATGCAGTAAATGAAATAATTTCTGGAAATTCTAAAAAACATTCCTGCCTTCTTACTCCTAGCCAAGATGTTCTGGTGTTGCATGTAGATAGGAAATGCCTTTCCTGTAAGACACATTTCAGTCTCATTTCAGGCCTTATTTATGCAATTTGTTGTATGAGAACGGATTCTTGTACCCATAAAAACAATCTTCAATGCTCATTTTGATCCCAGGATGTCCATCTGGGTACATAACTTGTTACAAATTTTAATCCAAAATGCTCTTCATCCCTGATATTTGGCAAAAACAGTTTTAGTGAAGGTGTGCTCCTTTAGAGATTTATTGGCACTTGTTAACTGTTACAACTGTTGTATGGTTTTGCTGTTTGTGAATAATACATTCCTACTGCCAATAAAAGTCTTATGTTGCAAGTGGAAATGAAAAATCTCCCTATAAATGTGATTGAATACCAATACTGGGCTTTGCTGCTTGGAAGGTGGCATATCATGTTTAAAGACCTAGGAACTGGCATCCCATTAATTAATGTCTCCGACAGACAACTATTTTCCTGGCAGTGCAGCTGCACTAAGCCAGGCTGAAAGTCGTAGTCTGTAAAAATTACTGGTTAATATGGGGAAGAATATGTTGTGGTTTGGGGTTTTTTTCCTTTTTTACCTTGTAGAATGCTGCATAAAAGGGATACTGCTGAGCTGAGTAGGTGTGCTCAGGAGGCTGTTTACATTTCTTGATATTAGCCTTTGAAATGATAATTAAATATCATTGGCAAAAAATAAACCTTAAATCTATTTATATTTTGCATGACAACTTTCATCAGCTGCCAGGTAACAATGGGGGAATATGCTCTGTGAAAGAGGGTTGAGGAGGACCTAGCTGTCCTTGGAAGGTTTTGACAGAAAGAGGACACTTCCAGGGATGATTTTTGTTGTATCTTGGTTTGATGCAGTTAAAAAAAAAATAATTCCAAGATGTGCTTTGCCATGTTCGCCAGGTCCTTTGGGATCCACAGGCCTTGTGAGCTGTGTGAGTAAGAATCAACAGCATCCTGTCTTGGTAGAAGACAGCTAGGGAAGTATCTGGCTCACAGATGTAATCCAGTAAGGCCGTCCCAGCTCAGTGGGACTGAGTCATGGTCCTCTGACTGTCAGTTTTGAGCTATTCATTCACCTCCTCACTGAAAAGTCCCCACTCTTACAGCAGAGCAGTGCAGGGGCAGAAAGGACATGCAGCTTGGGGTGACTTTGTCCTACACTCTTGTGGGTCGGTGTGGGAGAGCACATCTGTCAGAACTCCCAGTAGATGAGAGGTTTCCTCTGCAGGAGCATTTACCCCTCGCTGTTTTGCTGCAGGAGTGAGTGATGCTGGAGATTGGTCTTCTTTTTCTCCTGTTGCCAATGCTAAGATTTGGGGAACTGTGAAGTTGGCCCATCAAGTTAAACTGAAATTTTGAGAGAAGGGATTGCATCTCTCCTTTGCTTGGCCTTTTGGGCTTCTTGGTTTGAGGTCCGCATTGTGAAATCGTTAATGACAAAAATTCTGCTGAGTTTCTCCTCTAACTGTGTGTCTCTGGCCACCAGAATAAATTGATACTGGCGAGATTGCTTAGCTGATTAGCCCCACTATGCCAAGGATTTTATGTAGTAAATATTACCTGGACAAAACAAATTAGTAGGGTTGTGTTCATCATGAAAATCAGAGGAACTTTTTCACAAAGCAAAACCTTTCAAGTCATTTTCATCTTCTGTGCTTACATTTTCTTAACTTTGAAGAGGAAGGTGACCAAAAATTGCCTTGGGGAAGGCCCCAAGAAATTATTTTTTATATGCATCATTTTGAAATGTGAATTGTCTCTAGTTTATGTATTTATGCATATTTCACAGCACATTTGGGTTACCTTATGCTGTTCTTCTAAATGGGTATATCATGACTTATATCAACCATTTTTGAGAGAGAGATAAAAATCCCCTTATGTATGTTTAATACTGGTGGAGGATCACAAAATCTACAGAGGTGTCTTTATCAACAATCTTCAGAGCTGAATAACTTTGTTAACATTTCTTCAAAATCCCTCATACCAGAACAATCTAATCATATAATTGTCAAATCCCCTTCAAAGAATGTCAGAACAGAATTGTGATTCTCAAAACATTCTGGTTTAACAAGTTAGGACATCATTAGACTTCTGCTGTCTTTTACGCTGTTAACACGTTTCTTCTCCTGTTGCAAAAAAAATCATTTCTTCTTTTGTTACAACAATCTGTCAAGTACCTAAGCAGAGAGTCCTTTCAAGAGCACGGTTCCTTTTTTTGTGACACTGCTACAGAATGAGCACCTTTAGGTGGTCAGCAGCTCCAGAAGCAGGAACTTTAAGAAGGACATCAATTACTGTAAGAAGTGACATATCAGACAGTGGCAAAGCTGTCACATGGGCAGATGTAAGATTGATGTCCACATCCAATTATCTACACATAAATGTAAGATCATTTGATAAATGAAGGCATTCTAGGAAATTTGCAACTTTTCATCCCTTCTTTGCAATAAACTGTTGTAGGTTTTTAAACAGAAGCAAAAAAATTATTGTGTTAAGCATAATGGGACCTCATAAAAAAAGAGTTTATAATGAAAAGTGCCAGATGCTGATGGAACATTGTTACATGAGGGAAAGCAAAAAATTGCATCTCTCGTGTGAAGCCATGAAGAAAAGGGGGAGGTAGGAGGAGGATGAAACATTCTACTGATTCAAGAGGAGATGATGAGCAGAGCTGTCACTTTTCCTAAACTTTTCACATGAGCTTGTAGACAAATTTTTTTTTTTCAGTATTTTAACACTTAGATTGCAATATGGGTAAAACTTTCATCTCCTTCCTCCCCTGAATGACCTCAGAAAGATGTGATGCTTCCTCCTCTTGGCTTACTAAGGAGAAAGAAGACTGCTTCAGTGAGTCTCCAAATGTGTCTTTGAATAGGGTTTCTCTTCTGTGGAATTTTATGCCAGTCCTGTTTAATCTTTTCATCCAGGTTATCTTCCAGAAGCGGGAATGTAGGTAACAGAGTAAGTCCACATTCAGAAGGTGTTACAGCACATATAGTTCATGGCCAAAAAACTACATAGTAGAAGTTTTCTAAAGGAGGAAGTACTTGGCAGTGTTGTTTCAGGGTTCTGTCTACCTGAAACATACTTTGTCCTTAAAATCCAATGTGTTTTGTATTTTTTTATGATTAGTTTAAAGCTATAGCTTTGAAGAAGAGTGATTTCAACTCACGGAGTACTCGGGCATTTTGTGCTACCAACATTGCTGCAGGCTTGAAGGATGGTATACACGTTGTCTTCACAGGTGTCCTGGGGCTTCTCATCGAAGGGTTGCTCTGGAGAGGAGGAAAACGAGCAAGCTGCAAGCAGAAGCAGAGGGGGAGAGCGGCCCTGGTGGGACAGAGCAGCCTAGCAGTTTATCTTCAGAGGCTGATCAGGGGATAGTGCCAGCCGAGCAGAGCTTCACCTCACCTGCCCTTCCTGCCTGGACGGACGAGCCCGGCATCGACAATCCGCCTTTTGAGGAGAGCACGGTAGCAGACAGTATGTCATCACTTCTCTTCTCAACTCTCTTTATCAGATGTGGGAACATTTGTGGTGTCAGAGCTTGTCTCTTGCCAACCATGAATGTGCATCTTCATTTTCTGCTCTTTTCTCTTGTGATTCCTGGAGAAATATCAGTGGGTTTTGGCTACGAGCAAGTATAAAACTGGGCTAAGGTCACAGTTAGGAAGGGAAGAAGTGTCTCCAAGTGTGTGCTAAATGCCATGCTGCTGTATCGTCGTCTGTCATCTCATGGTGCAGTAGTTTGTGTTAATCTACTGGTAGCGCTGGCCTCACAGCGAGTCAGAAGGAGTGTATTTTCTGTAAAAGTTACAAAAGCTGTTTTCTAAGATAAGATTTCTTTTCCCTTCTTCCCCTCACCCGGATCAGCGGCCTTCCCACACACGGAGTGCTGTCCCGCTCGAACAAAAAGGCAGCTGAGTAACTCCTGCGTCCATTTGCACCAAATGAGCAGTAACATCTCTAGCATCTGGGATTTTAGAGAGGAAGCACTGAGCCTTGCCACGGAGGAAGGTGGTCCTGTCCCCTTCCTTCTCTCTATTTGCCATCTTTTAGCATCCCTTTTTCCTCTTTAGTTGTCTCCATGTTTGCTTCAGAAATGGGCTCTTTTTCTTGACTCGGTAACTCGATGGCAGCTCCTAGGGCAGTTGTGAGACCAGCTAACAAAGAGGTATGACCAAGTCATACTCCGTGGGGTAAGCCCCCAAACACATTTTTATTACCTTCACCACTTGTGAATACACAAGTGATCAAATTGGAAATGAAGTCTATGAAGTAGATCATAAAGGACAGGATCCAAAGGGTTCGGAATACCCTTTTCCAAAATGTCCCATTTCAAGAAGCATGGATGCTACTAAGTTGTTAGAGAGATGTTTCTAATGAGCTAGGTGTTCCAACAAGTAGTGGAACTAACCCAGTGGCACTTGCTTAGTCTGTTGTTAAACCGTTGTCGTGTGACCTGTCTGCGTTATTCTTTGGCGATTTGCTTTGTTGAAAGTGGATTGAAGTACAAAGGATGTTAATAATCTTTCTTTTTATAAAATAATTGGCAGCAAATCAACAGCCACCTACCTTGCCTGAAGGAGAGATCACTACAATTGAAATTCATCGGTCCAATCCGTATATCGAATTAGGAATTAGCATAGTGGGTGGCAATGAAACGCCTTTGATCAACATTGTCATTCAAGAGGTTTATCGAGATGGGATCATTGCCAGAGATGGAAGACTTCTTGCTGGAGACCAAATACTTCAAGTATGGAACCTAATTACGTATTCTCTCTGCTTACTTTCCATTCACTCCTTGCAGAACTGCCTGTTAAGTGAGATGGGAGATTTTCCTTGTCAGACTATGTCGTGTAAATGTTAGCTTTGCAATTATCAGTTGGAAGGCAGATTAATATTCAGAGCAGAGCCTGTTCTAACACTTTTGGCTGCGATGCTGTATGTTGTTTGTCAGACCAGTCCCTGCAATTATTTTTCCTCTTTAGCATCTCTCATCAGTTCTTAGAATATCAGTTTATTTTTCTGTTTTTACATGTTGTGGGACTTGGTGTTTACTTCAACTTTATGCATGCTTCTTGAACCCGTGGTTCCTTCTGACTAACAAAATGTCATAATCTGTCCTATGTAAAAAGCAATTTATGGATTGTAAACCTGACTTCATCTAATCTGTTGCTTAATCTGGCTTCACTGTTGCTTTCCCATAGCCTAGGCAGTTAACCTGCAACTTTCAGTATGTGTAATAGCCAGTGATATTCTTTACTAGCCTGATTTAAAGCAAATATTTATTTTTTTAAAAAAAAGTAAACAATTAAAATTTAAGCTCGCTATGATTGAGTGTGTATTTTTGTTATGGTTTTAAGTAATTAGCCACAAACAGTGTAAAAACATAATGTTCAATTAATTTTGAAGTTTTAATTTCGTATTGGGGAGGGATTGTTTGTAGGACTCTTAAGAATGGCACTGAGTTCTACATAAACAAGGCCATCCTCCAGCTTTTTTGTTTCAGGTGAAATGATTAAAAATAGGTTGCCATCATTCCACAATGACTTCAGTAACAATGTTTGCTTTTGATCTGATAGCCTAAGATGAATCCAGAATTAGTATTGACCTTTTTTCAATTCACTTTCTTGAAAACAAGTTGATAGAAGTAGCTTAAATACTGTAGTTACCCTTGGAATGAAATTAGTTTTGACTTCAGAAAATAAGGTCCCTTTTCAGAAACGTACCTTTTTACTCTCTTGGAGTGTTAGCATAGTGGCTGGCCAAGAAAACAACTTGAGAGGTTTCCAAAATGTTGCCTTTTAAACAAGCAGTTGCTGATACTGATTGAATGCTGCCTAATTTACTTTGATACTCAAGGGCTCTCCTTGATTGTCAGAACAGGGAGCTTGAGCTCCAGTGTAGCTTTGGAAATCCTTGCTGTTTGAGCAGGTGTCAGTTACAGTTTCCAAAGCCATTAAGTGGCAATAAATTGGCTATAAGTAGGATTTATAAGCTGCAGTGACTCCTCCCTATCAGTGTGCTGGCACTGGGGCTGTCAGGTGCTAGGGCAGCATCCATCAGAGTCTTTCTGTCCTGCCAAGGGAGAGGTACAGGAGGTAAAAGCCAAACCTTTTGGAGGGTACAGTATCTTTATTGCTTTGAATTTACCTGTGCAGGTGCTGAGCTGTAGTATTAAAATGACTAGGCTCAGTCTCTGCCAGCTGTAATTAAGGGCAGAGTTAGATGCAGCTCAGCAGGCACACTTCAGTCAGGTATTTCTGAAAACATCTTCAAAGGCTTTTACGAGCATTAAAAGACAAAAAGAAAGCCAGAAAGGACTGTGAGGTGAAACTCAGCATTTTCTTGCCCAGTCAAACAAGGAGTATTACTCTTTTAAGATCCGAGGGGACAGCTTTTAGTAACAGCCACATAAAAGTGTATATTTTCTGTATGGTACAGAGAGGTGCCTGATGTTCTCAGTGCTCTACAAATTGTCCCTTTGTTGTCCTGGACTATGACTGTAATTCATGTAAAACATGGCCTAATGAGAATCTCTTTCCCCAAGAAATACTAAGGTTGTTTTGTTATGAAATCTTGAACTGTCTTGTAGAAAGAAGAACTGATTTTATTGTATATATTCTTCTGTGCCCTTTGAATGCTTCTGTATTTTATGTATTTACTTTAGCTAGCAACAGCTAAAAATAAAACTAGATTTAATTTAAAGACTCTGATGGATGAGCACTAGTGAGTTTTGCTGGTGGCAGCTCTAAGTGTTATTTCTCCTAGCTATGCCCCCTTTCCCTCTGCCCAAGGTTACAGCCTGTGTGGGAACAGCAGCCTTCTGCAGGGGTAGGTACTGGTGGGTATGGCTACACCTTCACCCTGCTGAAACCACCACGGCCAAGAGGTTTGGCATTGACCTCTTGGAGCCCCTCAGCTCAGGTATGTGATGTAAATGTGGAGGCTGTCACACATAGATTTCTGGGTCCTTTCTCTTCTTAATTTTTTTTAGTGGTAATTATTGCTATTTGGTGACAGGAAGCTGCAAGTTTGTGTTTTTTTACTGAGGTTGCAATGGGGAGCATTAAAAGGCTTAGGTAAGGCAGTGCAATATAGTCCATTTGGTTTTAGCTTCTATCTGCTGAAATTATGGGGTGGAAGTTCCTCTATCAGGGCACAACAGTATGTGTTAAGGATAAAGTCTTAGTTTAAACTTTGAACCCCTTCTTACAGAGCTAAAGCTTTTGTGCCCACTTTTTCTGATGCTCCTCTTTCTGCCAAATCTCATTGCACTGTTAATTTTTTGTTTAACTTCATAGTACAAGAAAAGACTGAGGATTACTGATCTTGATATCAGTGGCCCACATAATAAATGCTATTCTTGTTTATAGGAAGGGAAACTTTAATTTGATTTTCATTTACAACTGAATTTTGAGTGATGCAGGTTATGTCTGAGACTCTGACCTGCTTGAAGTTGATGGAAAATCTCCTAAGCTCATGCTAACACTTGAGGACCAGTACAACCACCTTTTTCTACTGTCTTAATGAACAAATTTCATTATTCTGCATTTCAAGCTTTTTTTTTTAGTTTTTCACATCACGGAAGTACTGCATATTGTTAGACGTAAGCTTTCTTCATCTTCAGAGATTTGGATGTGTTCTTTTTATAGCATTATTTTATAGTTTTAAGTGGTACTAGGTTTGACACTGAAAGCATGTACAAAGTTCTCGTCCCGGAGAACAAACAATGTAAAGATCTAAGGAAGGCAACTGTAGCAGACCAGGAGAACAACCACCCTGGACTGTGATGACAGAAGGTGTTCACTGCTAGAGAAATGTTGTCATCTTTTTGGGAAAAGGCCTCTAGTTGCACCGTCAGAGTTCTGGATTGGATATTGGGAAAGATTTCTTCACTGAAAGGGTTATCAAGCACTGGAACAGGCTGCCCAGGGAAGTGACTGAGTCACCATTCCAGAGGCATTCAAAAGACGTGTAGTCATGGTGCTCAGGACATGGTTTAGTGGTGGAATTGGCAGGGTTAGGTTAATGGTTGGACTCAACGAACTTAAGAGTCTTTTCCAACCTAGAAAGAAGTTTGTAGATGGAGCAGCCAAGGTGTGTTTGCAGTATAGGATGGAGGGGTGTGAGAGGAATCCTGGTAGGGTTGGATACATGGGTTGCTTCAAGGTTGGTTTTGCGGCGAGCGCCGAGGTCAGTTTGGAAAGGACTTCGTCTCCGTAACGGGCAAGAACGAAACACGTGAAAGCATCCTCCTGATTGGGCGGTGGCGGTTGTTTTGCAGGTCAACAGCTTCGACATCAGCAACGTGTCTCACAACCACGCCCGAGCTGTGCTGTCCCAGCCCTGCTCGGTGCTGCACCTGACGGTGCTGCGGGAGCGGCGCTTCGGCGGCCGCGCGCACGGC
>NW_008609206.1:0-32166 GCF_000691845.1 Merops nubicus
TGATCAAGCCAGGTTTTGAAGCCTAAATTTAAGAGAAGAAAGGAAAAAGACAGTTTTGATTATCACATGGGGATGCTGAGGCACTGCAGAGAGTTGTCAGGAAATCTTGTGCCAAATAGTAATACCAGAGCTGAGTTTTGGTTTTATGTATCCCAATGCCCAAGCTTATCTGCTTTTAAGTATTTTATCAAAGGAACAATTTACATTTCAAAGCATTACATTTTTAATAATTTTAGATACAGTATACCTAAAAATGGAATATTTTATATAATATGAATGTTGGCTTTTATTCTTAAAATATCTCTCAATATTATTGCCATTTCTAGAGTTCAGGAAAGCACATTACCTTAAATATTCCTTTGAACAGCTTTCATTGCTGCAAAAACAACAACAACAAAATCCTCCTTCCCTCCCCAAAAGCAAGTAACCCTAGAAACACTGTTTGCATCCTGTCTGGTGTTTATATAATAGAAAAAAGATTTCCACTTGGTTGGATACACACCTTCACTTGAAGGTATAATCACTTTTTTCATAATTTTAAATAAAAAAAAAAATACAGGAAAGTTTACACACTGCCATGGAAACGAATTAAAAAGGAGAAGTTAAATGCAGCACATTCTCTTGGTGTCTGAGTGCCCCCTGCACCATTTGATATGCAAAATGGTTTAAATTTCTGCTTTAAGTATATTCTGAACTACGTTTTTGCTTGTTGCCAACCACTCCCAGACATCATTTTTCTTTCTTTTGAGGAGTAGTGGAAAGCAGGGACAGCATCTGCTTTCTAGACTTGGGAACAAAATAGGTCAGGTTCTCCACACAGTCTAGTTGCTGGCTGGTTTTATCTCCTGAACCCTGTTCCAGACCAAATTATGCAAGAGAACCACCACTAGGTAGGTATTAGCTGGAAGGTTTGGTAATTTTATTTTTGGCAAAACAAATATCTAGTTTAGTAATACTCTATATCAGAAATAGAAGAGGAGACAGGATGAGAGGTAATGGCTTTAAGCTAGAAAAGGGTAGATTTAGGTTAGACATTAGGAAAAAGTTCTTCAGGATGAGGGTGATAGACCACTAGAATAGGTTGCCCAGATTTGTGGTGGAGGCCCTATCCCTGGGGACATTCAAGATCAGGCTGGATGAAGCTTTGAGTTGCTTGATCTAGTTTGAGATGTTTCTGCTTATGGCATGGGGGTTGGACTAGATGACCCTTGGAGGTCCCTTCCAGCCCAGACATTCTATGATTCTATCTGATTAGCTCTACTCTAGGCCTGGTGTTACTACATAGGACTGCAGCAACTGTAGTTTCAGAAGCACTGACACACAGACAAGCATGAAAGATCATCTCTCTGCCAGTGAGGACCCAGTAAATCCAATAGGAACAGGCTCAGTTGTTCTCAAACAGGTTTCAGGTAGCCAGTGATAGTGGGAGGCTTTGAGCACACAGGATTTCACCACTGTTCAAGGAATAATAATTACGAGGGTGTTGGGACTGTGGAGCAACACAGTTGCCTACTGTCAACAAAAGAACAAAATGGACAGCTGGGATGATTTTGATATATGTCTCCATTAATTTTACTTTACACCAATTTCTAACTACCTCATTTATTCTATAAAGCAGCCTCCAACTCTAGAGACTGAGGAAAAGAAACAGTATTCCAAACTGTTTAGGATCATAGACCAATTCTTTCTATTCTGAGAGGCATCCACAGTGTGTAGATAAATAGATACTGATCTATCCTCCACAGTCTTCACCTCTAGAACAGTTTTGAAAGCCAGAAACTTTCATGAGCTGAAAAAAAAAAAGTCTCTAAAGGGTATCAGAGAATCACAGAAATCTGTGTATATGTTCACAGCAGTTGTGATAAGGAAGTTTCTCAGCCGCTAGGAGAAATCTCTGATGAAAAATGAGGCTGTGTCCACTCTAATACCTTACCTGCTATGGCATTTACTGAGTATGTAATGAGAGACCCATGCTCTAAAGGATATCAGAGAATCACAGAAATCTGTATGTATGTTCACAGCAGTTGTAATAGGGAAGTTTCTCAGCTGCAGGAAGAAATCTCTGATAAAAAAAATAAGGCTGTGTCCACTCTAATACCTTACCTGCTATGGCATTTACTGAGTATGTAATGAGAGACCCATGGCAGAGGAACCTGGAACTGTTTCCAACAGTCCTATAGAATAATATTCCCTGTTCAGAAGAAGAGTCACAGAGACATTTTTCTAACCAGCAGTTCTACTGGACCTTTTTCAGTCATGCAAAGTTCTTTCCCTTTGAGGGAATCTGCTTATTATATTTCTTACCCATCTTAAAAGCCAAAATACATTAAAGGTTCCCTCTTTCCTGCAGCCTAACCTGTCAATCATCTGGTCTACCTACTCTGCAGATCATAGTCCATTTATTGCAAGGAGTTTGTGGCACCATCATTAACTGAAGAACACAAGTTACATTTTCTTTCAGTAACTAGTTGAAAAATGCAAATCCTTTGGGTAAACCTTGTCATATTCCTCACAGTATAACATTTATGTAAAGTTAAAAGGTGACTAGAGAACTGTGTGAAGAAAAACCCACAAACCCATGGGTGGAGATATTTACCACTGTATTAACTAATTTGCAGCTACAATATGAAATGTAATTGCAGCCTTAGATCAGGTGCACAGCAGAAATCTTATCCAGCTGCTTGCACTTCCAGATTGGTTGCTTCAGAGCCTTCGTCCACCAGCAGAGTCTGGTGTTCTGCAGCTGTTCAGCTGCTAATGTATCTGGGTCACGGTTCTACCAAGGAAAGCAGAGCATGTTTTGGATTCAGATCAAGTCCTGCTGCAAACTGGGGCACACACATGGAAATGGGGACTGGCTGGAGCAACTACAATTAAAACTCTTGAACTGAGCTACTTCAACCAGTTAGGAACTAAAGGCATGATTCTGTTATGTCCTACTGGACAACAGCACCTCAGTTCCTTCTGTCTTCCTTCCCTCCTATACTGTATCTCTCTTTTGATGTGGTGTGCCTCATTTTGAACCTCATTATAAGCTCTTTGAAGCAAGAAGCATGTTTTCCTATAAGTTCATAAAGCACATAGTACAGCTGAACTCGCAGGGATGTTTCCAATAAGAGTTCAGTCATTTAGATAATATTCTTCCAAAATGATGGAGAGTGATGCCAGCCATGTGTTGAGCAATGCTCTGTCTACCAGTAAATAAGAAACCCAGAGGTTGCATGAAGTCAGCTTCCCAGAAAGCCCACAACAATCAAATTTGGTTTGTTGGCTCCAAGGAGGCAAAGATCTGACATCTGCACTATTAATATTAAAAAAAGCCTCCTCCTGTTTTATCTTAGAGTGCCTGTGGTCCACTTATGTTGCCACATATCAAAAGGGCAATAAACAGCAAAGCTTAGTGATTTTACTACTGCAGTATGTTATGGTGGGAGTTAACAAATAGGTAATAAGAGAGGTTTCAGTTGTAGTTTTTAGGGTACTGTTACACACCACTCAGAGCAATGGTGACCCAAGAAACATTACTGAACACTTTTGCACTTTTTATTGTTGTGCTTACATGGAGATTTATGTAGGGGTTTTACAAACCTAAAATGGTTGTGATAATTTATGACCACAAGATATTGCTTATACGACAATTTTGAAACTTCTAGGTACCGACTGCCAAAAACTATAAAATCTAATTCTGAAACCTTGAAGAAAAGAGCAAACTCTATTCAGTTTGTGTGTTAAACCACATGTGTGCAACATACAGTAGAGGACTTTAATACTAAATGATTCCAAGATGAACAACCTGTACCAAAAAAAAAAGAAAATATCCCTTTCCAAACTTCTGCATCTCATGCTTTATACCACATTGCAAGGAGCTTGATCCAGACTTAAAAAGTTATTGTTTTAATAAATCCAAGAACATTTCTCTTTAGAAAACCTCCTTATTAGACACCCACATCTAACCCCCAAAATCCCTTACTGTCATTAAGTATCATGGCAAGTCAGTAGCCCTTCCTAATTTTAAGGTGACAACACTGTTTCTGTCATAATCCAAACTCTCCACCATACAGTGGCACATGAAAATCAGTTTCACATGAAAATCAGTTTCACAATGGGTAGCTGAGGGCTGGGAACAAAGATACACTTTACTGAACCATAAATGAGTTAGACTGACAGGAATTTCCAATAACAACATTCTTAAAAACACAAAAATAGCATATAAAAACTGCATTTTGTACATCAGCAAGAGGCCAACAAAAATTTATGGCTTCACAACAAAATAAAGTGGGTGTCCTGCTACTTGCAGAAACAAGGAGGGAGGTCAATGGGAAAAGAGTTCCTATTCATAAGTATTAAAAACAAACAAAAAAAATCACAGTTAATCAGATGAACTTTTTATAAATTACAACATGTAATAAGGGATGGCAGATATTAGAGTGAAAAATAATTCCTCTCATTTATTTTTACTCTGGTGGTCGGCAGAGCAGGGACAGTGGAAAACTGAGTGCAGCAAAGTGTAGCATTCCAACTTCATTCCTACCTTAATAGGCTTGTTGGGGGCCCACTGTTTGCCACTGGCAAAACTCCAGAAATTACCCCACAATATATGTCTTAGCAGGCTCAGCAGGAGATCTTGCAAATAGCCTTCACCCACTCAAAGCCTTAATTTCAGTTATCCCTGCCAGATGAAAGAGGACTGCTACAACCATGATATTTTCAGCATACAATCTAGGGGCACATCAGCAAAGCATCTAGTACCTCTGTAGAGAAGATACAGTTTTGAATCTCGTCCCCTTTATTGACTCTTTACTGCCTATATGCATCTTTTTTTCCATTAGAAGAGGGTAAAAAACTTTTTTTTACAGAGTTGATGTTTATATGCATGTATACAGTGTTTATTCATGTAAAACCCTTCTCTAAAAGCTTTAGTAGTAGTAGATAACTAAAAACCTGCTCAAAAAGCTGCTCCTTTTTATTTATAAATTTACAAAAAGCAATCTCTACAAGAAGTAAGGAAAAAAAACCCACAGTGTAAAAAAATGTAGCAATAGTTACCTTTCCCTAGGTTGTCAAATATTATGAATGCTTAGTTTGAAAGTAAGGTGCTGTGACATCACTTATTTGTGAAGGAAGAAAATTCCAGGAATTTATCAGCTTCTGAATTAACAGTTATGACTAGACAAGTTAAAGCTTTTTTTTTTTTTATATAGAGCAAATCACCCACTATAAGATGACCATGTTCACTCATTTTACACAGCTTTTAGCCATCATAAAATTTATCTTGGCCTTCATTGCTCACAATTTTCAGTCTGGCAGATAGCTTCTTGTAATAATAGGAGAATATATTATATTGATTATAAATCAAAATGAAGAATGTGACTTTTCAAAGTAGAATAGACATGAAGAATCTTACAGTCTAGCAGATTTCACAGTGTTTCAGCAAAACATCTTAACACTGAGGCACTAAAAATGTTATTGTCATTTGTAAGCTGCAAGTTCATTCCTAGAAATCAAGTTATCCTCGAGTGTAATAGAAAGGAAATAGAAAAAATGATGCAAGTAGACCACACAGACTCTCAATGTCACCAGAGCACCCAACACCCACCCACCCCCAGATTATCATCTTTACTTGATATTCATTATCAATTAATTCAGCTAAACTGTTGAGGTGTCTGTATTTTGCAGGGGAAGAAAGAAAATCATCTCTGCAGGGAACAAAGCAGACTGCAGTTTCACACGAACAAGGAAGATGTTAAGTATGTTCATGAGGTGATGTAAGCAATTATTTGCTTGTTAGTTAATTGAATTAAAAACCAGATTTAATTCTATATAGAACTGGGTCTTTTATATATTTAACACTTCTATAAATTGCAAACAGTTCAATTTTAAATTGTAAATTTATTTTTTTTTTTTTTACTGAGCTGTGCTTCATATCTTTAAGGAAATCAAATACAGGGAGTTCAGTTGTACATATGTCCTTGCTGATCAGAATGGATATATTGAAGAACACTGTAGTATCCTTGTCTGACAGCTCTCTGAGGAAGCAGTTGAAACTTTAGCTATCATTTTACCTCCTACACACGAGAACTTTGAAACAGACCAGGCCCCTCTTAGCGTAAGCAGTAATGAAACTTGGCTTCACTCTGCAAAATTTATACATCATCACAATCTATTAATGTGGCATTATTTGGCTGTTGAATTGGATTGGCATAAAAATTCCTTCCTCTGTGAAGCAAGTAGCAATCTGACGTAGGAAACCTCATCCAGTCCAGACAGAAGTCATCCTGAAGTCAAAACCTTAAGCTAAGCCAAGCTCCAGCTCCTCAACAGCAGTGATGTGGGCACTACGTCCGAGCTCGGTGCTCAGTGCCAGTTCCCACCAGGTTTCCTCAGCTTTGCTTACACTGACCATATTTATCAATGTGTTTCTGAACCCAAATGAACCAGTAAAAAATTGTTCAGTAATCACATAAGACAGCATTTTGCTTTGCAAAACCAACAGCATGTGAAACAGCAGAGAAAATACATAATAAAGCAGAGCTGCACTTTTAATACAAGCTTGGGTGCCAGTAACAGGCTGCTGCCCACAACAACAGTGCAGTTCAGTTCTTCCTTTTACACTCCCTTTTACAATTTGCCTTACAAAGTCTCAACAGGTCTCACAGAAGGGTAACTGCAGCTGGCAGGTAGATATTATCGTCTGTACTGCTGTAACAGATGTGGCCACAGTCCAAGTAGAAGAGAAGACAGTTTCTGGCCTGCAGATCTTAACTTGAAGGACAAAAGAGAGAGAACAAAGGGCAGGCCTAAGTGTTACAATGTGGAAAGAGCACCGCCAAACAATGGTTAGCACATGCTCAGTTACAGCATTTCATTAAGCACAGACACCATCACTTCTCAGCTGTCTCCCTGTTTCACAGGGCACTGTAGCTAGAATGAAAAGCAGTTGGCTGGGGATGCTGGTCAGATGCACTGGTGGAAGTGAGAGGATCTAATTTCTCCTGTTACTAGACCACCACCGTGTCCAGCCCTTTGCCAAGATGATGCTGGAATTCTGAAGTCTGTAGGACTCATCACTGACTCTACATCTTCAAAGAACATGGAAAAATGTCTGCTGCCCCCCCGATCTACAGAAAAATGTCTCTATTTCCTTTCAGTTTCATCACTAGACTCTGTGGTTTTATCACCACAGCACAGGCTGTGATAATGTTCTGTCTAAAATAAGACTTTTTACTACTGTCAGCACCAGGCACCCAGCAGTACAGGTCACTCCCTCTTCAAGTGATACCAAAACTCCTCAGTCCCTGATCCCAGAAATCTGTGACAGGCAAGGCTGCTGCAGCTCCATGCCAGCAGGTTCAGCTGCAAGGGGTGTATTCCCAGTAGGCAGGCACACACATACATACAATAAAAATCTTTACATGTATACCTATATATAGATAAAAGTACATGTGGCCAGCCACACAGATCAACACAGACAGAAACACTCAGCACTCATGCAAACAGCACCAATGGCCTTCTGCTGTTCACCTCACTAGCAGATCAGGATGAAGGTCCATTACAGCCAAACACACATGTATACAATATATGGATCTCTCCAGTAGCTTAAGAGCTGGAGGCTTTAAACTTCAGAGGTCTTGAGGCTCACAGCCCACTCGGGCTGCTGGTAAAGGTCACCCTGGCACAAACCAACAGATGCACAGACTGACACTACAGATTCCTCCAGTAACTGGTGTTAGACACTCATCTACTCAGTAATAGGTCCTTGGATCCTGGCACCCCCACTGTCTCACTGACGTGAGACAACGTCTCTCACAACATCATCAACTGACGTTGATGTCTCCCTTTTTTTCCCCATCTTTTCTTCCTCTACTAAATAACCCATAGTAAGTTTTATACAATGCCAAGATGCTCTTCCTCTGCATCCCAAAATGAGTCCCACACCCCCAGGCAGCGACACCCTCAGTCTGCTATCCAGAGAGAGACTTTCTAATCTGGATGGGCCATGCTGGACCCTGGAGCTGTTGCTGCCCTGTGACAGCCCTGGGAGGAGTCTCCTTCCTTTGTCTGGGTTATAGGGATGTCTCTGCCCACCACTGTGTCTGTCTGGTTCATCACATAACCTAGCAGGTATAAAACATTTATCAGAAATATCTGTTAAATGGCTGTAAAACTCCCTCCAAAACCATACCAGGCAAATCTCTTAATATTTAAGACAAAATGTAAACTTCAGAGAGGTAGAAATGTTTGGGGCAGAAAATCTGCTTTCCTTAAATTTGTCTACAGCTCTAGAAACTACATAATTCTTCTTAAGCCCCCCAAAGTGGCTTCAATTCCCTTGCCTGCACAGACAAAGCTAATGAGCACATTTAGAGCTCGAGTCTTACTTAGTCCTGCTGCTTGGAAATGTGGAATATATATAACTCCTCCAACAAACCTAGGTTCCAGTGCTGAGCAGGCTCAGCCTCCTAATCCCACTGCTTTCAAAAGAAAGTTAATTTGTTTACATAAATTTAGCTTTCAGAGTTTTTCACCAACAATCTGGACAAATTTATATCAGCAGAACATTCAGTGCACAGAGAGCCTAACTCACAGTACCTCCTAACACACAACAGACCTTCTTTAAACTGCAAACAAAGGCTGGAGGTTATTTTTTTAAAAAGAAAAATCACTGCAATAGGTCAAGATTTTCTGGATAATGGGAGTCTCAGCAGAGTATGCAGCCACAGCTGCCTCGTCTGCCTGTAAGAGATGTTTGAGGTATCACTAGACACTGTATAAAACCAGGAGGAATGACTGAAAGAGTAGGTTGCTGGGCTGTAGCTGAGCAGCAGAGAGAGTAAGTGTAGCCAGGACACTTAAAACTAGGCAAATAATTTCCAAACTCGTAAGTCATAAGGTATCCCAGGGCTCTAGGCAGCTAAGGCAACTAGAAACACAAGCAGAATACATGATTTCCTTGCATCCCAGCAGGAAAATGGAAGTGATAACTGAGAGAATGGAAGTTTTTTCTATCACTGACTTCCAAGTAAGCCAGATCCTTATTTCCTGAAGGATCCATGCCTTTATTTCTCAGCAAGATGCTTGTGCAAATGTGCTCTCCTTTCTTCCCTCCTCCCCCATCCCAGGTTCCCCATGTTCCCCCAGCCAAAAAATATCCAATAACAGAATAACAGCAAAAGGAAGGGGGGTGGGTGGGGTAGGAGTTACAAAGGAAAAAAAAACCCTCTGGACTATATTCTGTAATCAAATAACCTCCAGGTTCTGCTCCAGGCTAGCCCATTTTTTTTCTTTGGCTGCCAGCTATTCCACCCTGCAGAAAAGGGCTGTTATTGTGCTCTGCACAGGTGCATAGAGAGGCTCCTAAAGAGAACTCCCAATGAACACAAGGCATAAACAAACTCAAGTGTGGTCTTCTCTTCAAGAAAATAATTCAGCCAATGTGAAACTCCCTCCTTGTAATAAATTAGCTCCTAAGAGTATTCAAAAGCTCACCTCTGACCTCCTCCCGTATTATTCTCATGACCACCAGTGGGAGAGGAGGTCAAGTTGGTCAGTTCTTCTCACCAGTCACTGATGCCTCTTTAGCAAAGGAGGGGTGGGGGAGGAGGGAAGAGAGAAAGAAAAAGAGAGGGAGGGGGGAGAAAAATCAAATTTGCTTCTCCATTGAAACACAGGCTTAGTAAGTAAACCGAGGAGGCCCAAGCCTCCCCCGGCAGGCGTCCAATTTTACAACACATTTGTAAGTGTGCTGCTGTCTAAATATACTCAACACAGAAATTCCACACCAGGGCCACAGCAAACAGGCCAGCACTCCGCAGCCAGCTGCTGCAGGATTTTTCTGCATTCACTCTGCAAACTAAAACCATGGAAAGCTAATGGAAAGGCCACAACTGGCAGCTTGTTCTGGCTGCCTCACATCCATAAGGCTCGTCTCCTGATTGAAAGCATATGAAGAAGGTTAGGGTGCTAAAAATAGAATAATTTGTTAAGTGGCACATTCCACCTACCCGTGGCTGGCACATGCTAAGTTCATTCATACTCACAAGACATTCCTTTGCCAATCTGTTCTGACATTTTTCACTTAGTGGGCAGCAATTTTTAGAATAACAATAACATGATAATATATAGTATCAGATAGTCTTTGTTAATAAAACCACACATTAATTTGTTTCCATGTCACACATAGTTTCACAGGAAACCCTTCTCTTGCTAGTCTGGATAGTTACAGAACTCCTAGTAGATGGAGTTCTCTGGAAAGTATTCCAGCTATCTGTAGCTGCCCAGCACTTGATTTATTTTGCCAGCTTATACATCAGGCTGGACTGTTAAAAGAACCCACTTTTATTTTTATTTGGAGTACAAAAGCTGTTCTGTAGTTTCAGTATCTCCCATTGCCTGATGTTTCTCTGTCACTTCTGCGCTTTGCAATGCTGAGGGGAAAGACTGGGACTTTCAGCAGAGAAATACATTGAATATTTGCCTTGTCAGAACAATACTTACATGAAAGTCCATCTCATTACCTCTCAGCAAAGATGAGCGTTTTTATCTTTGCATTCAACAGTACATAATGCATATACTTGGCAAATCATCACTGCTGTATCCTAGCTCCTCCTTGTGACTCCACAAGAAAGTCTTCTGAGAAATTGCTTTGCATAAGACTACAAGTAAGCAAGCACTTGTCCATTAAATAAATCAAAATTATATCATTGCATTTCAAAGAACAGTAGGAATGGAGAGGAAAGCTGCATACATGAGTAAGAATAAAACAGACAAGAGAACCATGCAGAAAGAATGAATACAAGTGTGTGTTTTTTTTTTCCCAGTAGTATTGAAGTCATAATATAATTTATAAAGGAAAATTACACTCTGGGGACAGGAAAAAAAAAAAAAAAGCATGACATCTTTTATTTAAGCTTTTAAGTTATACAAGCTTTATAATGAGTCCATGCTAAATTGAAACTATTTTTTTTCTACTCTTGTTTTAGACTCTGCAGTTCTTCCCAGTTTTACAGCATATCACTGCATAAGACTAATTTATAACTTGTCATGAGAGCTCTATAAATGTTGTGACTTAACTGCTGATGTGTATGATACATAGTCTTTTAAAGAAATTTCTTTTTATGGAATTAAAGTGATATTTAGCTTATATCTTAGTAAATCATATCATTTGGAAGACTGTAGTGATTCCAACATTAAATAGTACAGTTATTGTCTAATAGTTCTTAAATCTTCATTCCCATTTCTTGCTCTTTGGAAATAGTGCAAGAACACAAATAGATACTGTTGACTTTGACATGTGGCTTATCCCAAACTAAACTCTGATGATTTTTCCAAGACAGCAAAGAAAACCTGATAGTAATGTAGCACAACCAGCTACTATAACTGACCTATATGAGTTGTGATGACAATTAATGTAAAAAATAAACCAAGTCCCAACACAGAGTCCAAAACCCGAATTTCCTACTTTGCTGAGGAGGCAAGTGGTAGACCTAGGCTGCCAGCTTAATTTTTACAATCAGAATATTGCAGAATAAACGTATAACTATGATAATTGAAATGGGGAGCTATTCCAGTGCAAGGCTGCTGTTGATCTCATGGTTGCTTAATGATCTGTGTAAAACCAGGAGCACGATCATGTATCAGTTCTCACTAGATAATTCACAACAAATCATCATTGTGAGGGACCATACTAGGTGTGGTCTAGGTGGTCCTGCTCTGGCAGGGGGGTTGGACTAGATGATCTTTTGAGGTCCCTTCCAACCCCTATGATTCTATGATACCTGTATCACACTCCCAAACAATACAGGTTCTAAAATTTCATAAAGTATGACATACCTAGGTTAGGTCCTCGTTTAAGAATTTTACTGTCAGATTTCCTACAAATTGTCTCAAGGAGCATAGCCATCCGTTTTCCCTCACCCTAGTTAAGCAGGATGACTTCTGGGTGCAGCTGAGGGACTGGAGAATAAGAGAACTGATGGAGTTTTGAGCAGTACCTTGCCAGGCTGGATGAGAGGAGGCAAGTATACTGAATGTAACAGTTTCCCTATATACACCCCTAATAAACTTACTAAGGGAAGGTACTGAATGTCATAACGTTTATGTGGGGAATTCTGTGTCTGCTGCTTCATGATAATAGATATTGATCATGAGATCTGTAAGGCTGTTAATATCCTGGAATATCACTGTAACCCAGTAAGTGCCCAAACAGGACTCCTCTCAGCCCATGCTATGACCTTCTGTGGAAACACTACAAGCCTAAGAGCCAGGGTGGAACTGAGATACTAGCCAAGCAGCTGTCCCTTTTCTCTCTCACTCCACCTGAAAGCTGCTCATTAAATATTGCTTAATGCATTAAAAAAAATAAAATAGGGAAAATATATGTAAAAATATGTATATTTTTTTACCCATTAAATTAAAAGAGAAAACTCTTACCATTCTCATACACACAGGGAAGATGTAGTAACTCATAAAAGATCCACGTGTCAGAAAAGGAGTCAAACAATAGAAAGAAAAGGAGATGAAGAGTTCTGATAAATACACAGAAACCTCAGGGCAGGAGAAGCCAAAGTGCTCTGATAATTATAAGATTTTTGGCAATACAAGCAGAAAAAAAACTTGCCTCCATTGCCACAATGAATTTTCTGGATGGCAACAGGCCTGAAGGCAGAGAGTTGCCAGGTAGCCTTTCCTGCAGCCCAGCATTTCAGGTTTGGGTTCAGAACCTTTGTTCTGTGCAGCTCCAGCACAAGCAAGCTGCTGCTTTCAGGGAGTTGTTGGTTTTACTCAGTGCCTTAAGAAAATAATTGACTCTAGTATGAAAAAGCATCAGATACGTTCCTGTAATGTTTTGGAAGGACTAAAAAGCAGTCCTGAATTCAGCCTCAAGTTATTCTTGGCTGATAGTATGGTATTTGAGGGGGGGAGGGGGCAGAACCTAGAAAAACCAAACAACCCAAAAAGCAACACAATGAAGTGAGATGTGCAGTTCAGGGAGCTAGGCAGCATTCAAGCAGAATGAAATTTGGCCATGTGGGGTAAGAGGGACACAAATCTTCTCTAGGTCTCACTCAAGCCTTCAAAATAAAGTTGCAACAGTATATTGGGATTTCATCCTACCTATTTAGAACATAACATATCACGATTTAGGGCATTTGGTATATGCCAGGGTGCAAGTCTGGCTCTTCCCAAACTTCATCTCTGTGAGGGAGGGTGTGACACACTCCGTTGTATCACAGAAGCCAACAGGATTAAGTCTTGGAAACCTGCTCAGATTTTGTCTAGGGATATGAGGCACAGAAGTACAACTTGCACAAAGCCAAGGGTCACTTCTAGATCCACACTCCAAAGACAAACAATTTATTTAAAAGGACAGAATTTCTAGTGAATCTTTCTTTAGAGTCCTCTATTCATAATTAAAATAAAAATCTTGAATGTTATTTAATTTAATTACATTCAAATATTTGGTAAGATGAATCTTCATGTGTTTTAGAGACTGATTAAAAGATTTGTGAATAGTTTTGCCCTGGAAGTATAAGGCTAAAACACTCCAAAAGTTATGTACCTTTAAAAGTTCAGTTTAAATACAAAGCACAAGTAACTATGAAACTCATCAAATCTAAATTAGGATGAAAAGTATTTTATCTTAATCTTTTTGTAGAAAATAGACCCTCACAAAAACCATCCAATCCATTTGTGGATCATCCACACCATCTTCAGCAAATTGTTATAAAAGGAGAGCTGTATTTGATCACTGCGAGTATTAAATTGAACCATTGAAAGATTCTCTATACTAAAAAAAAAAAAATACCCAGCATATTTTAAAATCATATTAATATTTTTAAAACTTATTAGATCTGCAGTACAGAACTCATATGGTTTTAGTGGACATCACCTGCTTTTACCTCCATAATGAGATCAATTCAATAAATAAGGAATTCTACTTGAAAGTGATTCAACATTATACTGTGTTACACACTACAGGATAAAAACGATTAGATTGTCCCTAATCTGAATTTTGCATAATTTTCAGATTAACTATTTTTGTAGTTATTTTTAAAATGAAGAAATTAATAATACTAATATTAAACGATGCTGTCAAATGACTCATCACTGAAAAAACTACTTGCCAGATCCAGGCCAAATTTGGGCATATATTTTGGTTGCACTGAAGATGTAGAGGCTTTTTTTTTTCCCCACTTTTCTACAAATGTAGTCCTGATTACTTAGAGGCTAAGGCTGAGCAGATGATGATTTAAAAATCTTGAAAAATTTCAGAGTTTGGAATTTTTACGTCACTCAAAATTGGAATAAACTCTCCAAAAATGTTGTGAACTATAACTGGGGAAAACAAACAAAACACCAGAATATTTTGTTTATATATATTCACTTTTTTCTTCATTTCAAAATATTGCAAACAAATGTAAATGTTTAAGTCAAAAATAACCAAATTTAGTTCTTGAACTAAATCAAGCCATTTAAGAAAAAGATGCTCCTTAATTATTTTAAATATCAACAGATTTAACGATCTGTGAAGAAAAACAAAGCTAATGTATGAATTATCTAGTCTGTATTTTAGGGCTTGTAACATGGTTTGGAAAAGCAAAATGAAGAGCAGTTTTGCTTAATTTAAAGCTGCTGTAAATCACAACTGGAACATGCCATGTTTTCACAAATACCATTATGGATGAAATTCAACCATAAAACCAAAATTCTCCCTTCACTCACTCAATGCAGATATTCAGATCACTCAATCTCCTGATTAAAACCGTTTTTCCTGAGACAGGTCCAGCTTTGTCACAGACAGATGTGCTCCTGATTAACTGAAGGAGCTGCACAGACTCTCTCTTCTGTCATGTAACACAGGGGCCCATTCTACATCAGCTGGTCTAATGCAGAAGCTCAAATCCTTCAGTTTGGGGTAAACTCAGACTTGTTGTCATACAGCTCCTTCATAATCTCAGACAAGCTCCTTAATATCCTAGCATCTCAGGCTTTGAACTAATTTCTTCAGCTTTTGAAAGATGTTCTGCCTTTCTTCAGTCTTTCAGAGCTACCTAGTCCTTTCAGACAACCTGAACTTTGAGGAAAGGACTCACTCCTCTCTCCCAACCACAGCACCAGAACAGAAGCAAATGCCATTTAGTGAGTGTGCAAAAATAAAATAATTAATCTGCTGTGTTGATAAATTGATTTTTTCAGAAAAAAAAAAATTTCTGAATTTTCCATCATGCTTAGCTTTACCATGTGTAATAACCACAGTGTTTTGCCTGGGTTTATAAGTTTAGCAACAGGGAACAAGGGCAAATGTTTTTTCCTTTGAAGTATCAATGAAGCCATGTACTGTCCTTGTTTATGAATGAGTTTAGAATCCAGTGAACTAGAAAACAACTGTGCCGTAACAATCTGAACTAGAAAGAAGACAAATCTGCTCTATTCTGGGTGACCATACCCTGTATCTAATGTTATGCAGTGTTTAACTGCAAATATCTCTGTTACAATTAAGTATAAAGGCTGTTTTATTTTCTGAACTTCATAGGATTTTTATGCATGCTTTTTTTTTCCCCACTGTGGAGTTGTTCTTTTTAGAAGTGTTTGTAGGCAATTGGTTTTAAAAGGGCTCCAGGGGGCTTTTCCCTACTGTGTTAAGCTGTTTTGATATTCTTTTACAAGCACAGTCTTAAAGTTGTTCTCCCAGATGCATTGTCTTACTAATCAGCTTTATGAGGTTCAAGGTCGCCATTCAACATTAATTATTCATTGTACAATTCACAGCTGGTGATGATGCTGAAAATGGCAAATGTGTGTTCAAAAATACACCCATAAAGCATCTTCTCCATAAAGCTTCAGATCAGAAGAAATAAGGAACAGAAGAAAAAAAAACAGATAAGATGAGCATGGCATGCCAGAGAGCATCACCTTCCAGAAACACCTGTGTCTTCCTTGCCTTTACACAGACCTTTTCAGCCTCAAAATTAACTACTCGTTAATCTTAAAATTAACTACAGTGGAAAAAAGGCAGGTTGTGGTCACTGGTATCAAAACAGTCCAACGTCTAAGCTAAGGCAGCCATAACAAAAATCACAAGGAACAAACTGGATATAACTGGGTATTTGTAAATCTTTGCACAGCACATTTTAAAGTCAAAATGGTTGAGAAAAAACTATTCTTGAAAGAAAACTCGTAGCATGGAAAGAGGGTATAAATATCTTACATTTATAGTAGTCCTTGTATATGTTTTAAATCTGTGCTGTGTCAATTTTAGAAAGGTTTTCTCTTCTTTTGGCAAGCCGAGACTTGTCACACTTTAACAGTGGCAGGAATGATGTCATGAGCGAAAAATAAGCCTTTTTTAAGAGGCTATTTAGATTTTGGCAAACTGGTGTGGGCAAGCTGCTACAACAGATTCTGCCGCTCTCTCCTCTGCTGTACTCATTCCTTAACTTATTAAGGATTCAAGAACAGTTGAGGCTTTGAAACAGAGCGGAACCAGAGCCAAAACCTCCTATTATAAGTCTAATTATACCCCGTTCCTTCCATCCACATTCTAACAAACATAGCACTTCTCTGTGGACAATATACTCGCTTAACCGAACCTTTTTTTAATGATACTACCATATTAAAGACCTTCTGTTTTCTTTTCTGATGTCCTGTTTTACAGTTAAAATACAAAATACTTGCTGCCTCCACTCAATCACACTTCTGCAATTACTCTGTGTCTCCTGATAGCACTTCAGCAATTATTTTTATCTGCAGCTGGAATGCTTTTCTTTCCTCTGCATCTTAATTTCTTGGTTTGTTTAGACAAAATATGTTAAGCTGATTTCAGAAACATGGTTTACAAAGTGCAGGTCACTGCCAGATGTTATTTAATACTTTCAGGCTGACACTTTGTGTCCAGGAAAGTGGGTCCCTGTGACGATTCTCTTGTCAATAACTGCTGAGCTGACATTTAACAAATGGATCGGATTCAACACAAATATTGAAACTGATACCTTAATTCTGGCACAAATGTATTGTTTAGGTTCTTTTCAAGAGGAAGAGACAGTTTGGTTAAGTTTTTAAACACTATCAAATTCTAAACGTTTGCACTCATGCATGTGTGTGTCAATAAGCATTTGCATTTACATAGCCTGATTCAGGTATTAAGTATACTCTATTTCTCATCATTAATGATCATTTACAATAGCTTGGGAAAAACGAAATCAAACTTAAACTGCAGACCTTATACTAGGTGCATGATAGATTTATTTTTTTAACAACCGAATGCTTAAAGAACAAAATTTCATTGCCAAAAAAAATAGGTAGTCAAATTAACCATATAAATACATTTCTGAAAGAATCCAGCTTTTGTTGCCAGCCCTGTTTTGTGTAGGAATGAACCATATGAAAACAATTTCTTCGAGTGGAAAGACAGTAATTGATTTAAAAAAAAAAAAAGTTAAATTCTTATATCCACTGTAAATCACAAATTCTGCATTTTTCACATGTAAATCAAGTTGATGAAATTAGGAAACAAGTAAAACTAGCTAGGGTACTTCTCCTCTCCCTCTCTGAAGTACATATGCTTTCAAAATTCTGCCTTGAATATATGTAGACAGTCAGCAAGATAAATTCAAAATCTCAAATATCTTATCCAATTTTTTTGTTTTCTTTTCCTATTTAGACTGTGATTTTTTTTATATGTTATCTGGTAGCATAACTAACATCCTGTGTTACTCTTGTGAGGAGAACAAAGCTTGCATTTCAAGCAAATAATATGGGTGAATAATGGCTGCATCAACATGTATTTTTAATGCAAGGAGTACTGATGACTAAAGTTTAGAAGAATGGCAGTTGATTTATTTCAGGGGGCCACATCTGTACCTCCAGCTTTTCCAATGCTTTTCCCTTAACAGATTTAAGAAAATCTGTGCCTGCCTTACTCAGAGTTACATGTTAGTCTGTGAATAGTTCCTGACCCTTTAGCCCTGGGGATCCGTTCTTCTGACATTAAATCAGAAGTGAAAAAGGAAGCAATAAGATGTAGCCTGATGTTGTTCAGAATCTCTCCTCATTCAGTCACTCAGCAAAAGTATTCCATTAGAAAATAAAAAAAAAGGTAACTTGAAAACCCTTCTGCTGTTTCTGTACATTGCAATGCATACTGGACTATGCTGTGCCCAACACGCAGCTTAACCTGTCTACTTCTCTTCCTCAGTTTTCCCTTTGATTTCTGTTGACATAAAAGGCATTAAGTGTCTGACTTCAAAGAACAGCCAGTGTGGATATTTGTTGTTCAGCGTGGTGGTCTTTGCTTAAATGGTTACTTCTTTTAGTGCTTTTTTCCTTTTCTTTAGTTCACTTACTATATAAACACGCTGATCTTTTAGCCTTCCTGTCTCACTATTCACCCTTACAAAAAATCATACCAACTTGTATAAATCATTCTGGTAGTCAAGTGTAGTATGGTCCCAGAATATTTTCCATTTCTGTAAAAATGCAAAATCACAATATTCTCAAAATTATATGTACTCCTGTCAAACAATTTGTAAAGTTTATAAAGAGCTAAGACGTAGTCATACTAGCAATTATACTCTCAGACTTAGAAGGAAAGGGAAAACATAAGATGGTTAAATTCCTTTCCAAAGTTTACAGTGGAAATCTGTCCAGAAATAAAAAGAAATTCAACTATTCTCTGATCAAGTTAAATTCTGGTTTTTAGTGGTATTCTATATTTATCATCCTCATATTAATTGTATTTAGGACATGCATGTCTGAAATATTGCCACCTTGAGCAAAACAAGGGCAGAAGAAAAGGCAGAAGTAACTTTACTGCAAAGGCTGAGGTATAAAGCAGCAGCTACCACTACTACTGCTAACAGAGTGCAGTGAGTGGAAGCTGTCACTCATGGACACACTGGAGCATCTGGTGTAAATTAATGCAGCACTCACAAACTTAATAGAGATGTATTAATTTATAACAGTTGGGAATCTGGGACAGAGCTCTGGAACACCAAATACACAGCAACCAAGAACTTCTCTGCAATAATTACAGAGGAAACTCTCTGGCCTCTGCCCAGGCTGAGTGTATCTCATGTGTTATAAATAAGATTTCTCCCAGCTCCCTCCCACAAAATCAATATACTGCACACCCACAGCACAACCACCTGCTATCAAGCTACCTGGGTCACAGTTTAACATGGCATCCTGGTGTTACACTGCAAACAGGGTGCACATTTATCAGAACTCCACCTCAAAGTTCACTTCTTAAGAGACAATCTACAGGCTGTACAAAGACTTCTCTCTTGTTGTGTGACTATAGATCCAGGACATAGACCTGATCCTTTTGGTGCCTGTTCTGCCATCCATACCCAGCACTGGGTGCTGGAAAGCTGGCAGCATCCTGCATTCATCAGCACTGGTGGTTTGAGTGGATAATGCTCCTTATCCTGAATTCTGATTGTAACTTCCTGTAGAGGCTTATGCTGATGGGTATGACATTTTTCACAGTTCCCACTAAAAAAAAGCACTACAATATCACCAGTTATACCCAGTATAGACTCTTCTTAGGTGTGACAGGTTCTTGCTGGGCTTGAAGCTTCAGTCCTCCTCACAGCTGCTGAGATACAGGCTAGGTAAGCAATGGGAAAAATAGGTGGGGCTACAGTGCAGCTGAACTGTGTGCACAACAGGGCCAGGTTTTTGGCAAAGGACCACTACCACCACAGTGTAATACTACAGCAGTATTCTCTGTGTAGAATTTGGAAATACCACTTGGAGATGCTTACATTTGTAGGAGTATTGGCAGATTTTATCAGAGAAAATTAGATTACATGAGAATCTGTTGATGCTATTTTTATTACAGACTCTTTTAATGCTGACCTCACATCTGAGTAAACAGCAATCTCAGGCTTTCTGTTTCAATATCCAAGTCAGGAAGAGAAACCAGGAACTGAGTGGCCTTTTTGGTGCTCTAACCAGAAGAGGAAATATTTCTCAAATTGAAAATTAGCATGACTTTCCCCCTACTCCCCTTCAGGAATTAAGGCAGTAAAACAGGCTTGTGTTTGGCCATGAGAACTTTATACTGCTCCAAGTCAGTTTTACAGCAGTATTTGCTGGCTGCAACAGGTCTATAAAAGGGTAACACCCAATACCCTGTCCTCACTACCAGAGAATAAAACAGAAAAAATTACATTTAGATGGGTGAAGAGAATTATTACCTACTACCTGTATCGAGCAGGGCACATTAAGAATAAACCCAAGTTGAAAAACAAGTTAATTTTCAAGTGAAGACATTACCTAAAGATGAAACACAGTGGCCTCTATAGAGCATTTAAGTGATCTACTGCAGGAATCACTGTATAGACTTTATATGTGTGTGCAGCTGAACCTGTCAGGTACAGAAGGCTTACATCATTCACTCCAAAGGCACACTTTCTGATCTTTATAGCCTTTAGAAACAAGAAAAAGAAAAACTGAGTCTTGTTTTTCTTGCATACTTCTCTGCCACTGTCACTTCACTACAGTGATCAAGAAATACACAGAAAATGTAAACTCCAGGATAAAAAAAAAAAAACAAAAAAAAAACAAAAAAACAACCTTCCCTTAGAATAATCTCAGTGCTATAGGCTTTTTATCAGTTTATACAGCACTATAACCCACAAAATGAGTTGGCTCATTGTTCAATAATTAGAACAGATATTACTCAAAGTCACCAAAACAAACACACAGTCTGCTAATTTTACTCACAGTTTCTGAATTGAGATAATGGAGCTTCTTTTTAAAGCTTTCTTAGAAAAGCAGCAATTTCCTGTGTTTATTTTGTCTTCCTTATTTCAGAAAATTCTTTCAGGTTTGTGGTGGCAGATGTGATCTACACAACCAAAAGATTTTTACCAACAAGGGGTATGATCACTGGAGAAATAAAACCCTTTGAGTATTACTACCTTCATAGATTTTTAAAATATTACCATGAGGCTTTCAAAATATTGTCATATATGGTTTTAAAAAAAAGAATAATCTCAGTGTTTAATTACTAGGAACATTATATAACAACTTATTATCTACTTTATGCCTTTAAAATTCTGCCTTAAATTTAATCCATTCTATTCTGCTGGGCTGAACAGGATCTCATATGGTATTTGTTATTCTCAAGAAGTGTGACAATCTGTAGTAGGACTTTTGTTTTTAAATTACAGTAGCAGTGAGAGTAGAACTATATGCTCATCTTTTTGAGAGAGGATTTCATAGACAGCATAGAAGCCAAGCAGACTAGATTGTAAGACATATTTCAATGTGGTTTTTACTGCTTTGACTTTAAGTTGAAATATGCACGTTTATAAGTGAAATGGCTATTTTTTTTAAAACAGGCTCTTGGCCAGGGGTTACAGCCATCTACTGGTAAAAAGATATTTCAGGGACAAATTTTAAATCATGGAATCACAGAATGGTTTATGTTGGAAGGGATCTTAATGGTCACGTATATTCAACTCCCCTGCCATGGGCAGGGACACCTACCACTAGATCAGGTTGCCCAAAACCATATCCAACTTGGCCTTGGACACTTCCAGGGCTGGGGCACCTCCCTGGGCAATCTGTCCCAGTGTCTCAGTCTTACAGTAAAAAAAATTTCTTCCTAATATCTAAATGTAAATCTACCCTCTTTCAGTTTGAAATTGTTACCCCTTGTCCAATCACTGCACTCCCTGATGAAGGGCACCTACAGGGAAGATAGGGAGGGACTCTAAGCACTGGAAGGCCACAAAGTCTCCCCGAAGCCTTCTCTTCTCCAGGCCAAACAATCCTAGCTCTCTCAGCCTGTCCTCACAGGGGAGGTGCTCCAGCCCCCTTATAATTTTCAAGGTCCCCCTCTGGACCTACTTGAGCAGGTCCATGTCTTTCGTACATTGGTGGTCCCACAGCTGGATGGAGTACTCCAGGTGGAGTGCCACCAGAATGGAGCAGATGGGCAGAAAGACTGTCCTTGAACTGTTGGGCACACTTTCTTTGACACAGCCCAGGATGTGATTGCCTTTCTGCACTGTGAGCACACATTGCTGGCTCCTATTCAGTTTTTCAGCCACCGACACCCCAACCTTGTTCTGCAGGGCTGCTCTCAATCCACTCATTGCCCAGGCTGTATTAGTGCTTGGTATTGCCCTGACCCTGGTGCAAGCCCTTGTCCAACTTCATGAAGTTTGCATGGGTCCACCTCTCAAGCCTGTGAAGGTCCCTCTGGATGGCATCCCAGCCCTCCAGTGTGTCAACAGCACCACACAGCTTGCTGTCATTGGCAAACCTGCTGCAGGGGCACTTGATCCCACTCTCTGTGTTGAGCAACAAAGACACTAAAGAGCACTGGCCTCAATACCAACCTGAGGATTTCCACTTGTCACTGGTGTCTACTTGGACATTGAGCCACTGAATATAACAATCGAGTTGCAAGGAATGGGGAGAAAAATCAGGGGAATGGATACATTAAAAAAAAATCAAGTTCCATTAATTTGCTGAAAGCACAACTGTGATGACATATAATTTGCCTCACAAGTATTAAATTCTGAAGAACTATTTTATTTTCAGAGGGAAGAGTAATAGGAGGGAGAAGGAAACACTTCCAGAATTCAACTCACAAAATCAAAACTGAAGTGTCATAATTTCATGGAAGGAAGGAGTGTCTCACTACACCAGAAAAGAGTAAGTATCAATGTCAGAGGAAAATACAGCCAGTATCAGATATTTAGTCACACATGTACCATAGAAAATCTCCTGACATAGCCTTCTTGCAGACCACACATCCTACTGTACTATACTTTACTTAATCTTCAGCAAAGGCTAGAATAGTATTTGTCACAAGTCTTGAACAGAAGTTTTCTTTACCTAACAAAGTTGATATGAAGATTATATAGGCTGACTGTACACAAAGTGGCATCTGAGTATCACAGAACACATTTCACAGCCTGTTTTTAATAGAGTAAAGATGCTACTACATGCTTACAAAAAAATGCTATGCACATAGAAATGCTCTGAATCATCTATTCACATGATCCTATTGGTGATACATAGGACCTATTTTGCAAAGCCTTTATAGATCAGACTATGGAGCTCAAAAGAAAAAACTCTCAAAACGAGATAATTTGAAGATGTAAAATGAATGCACAAAAGAAACTCCCCTATGCTTATTTGCCATTTAGCAAGAAACCAGAAATAAAGACTCTACATATAACACTCCTGTTGTATTTTGATTCCAACAAAAAACTCCACATATTCTTCACCTTTTTGTTTATAAAGTTACGGTTAGCTTCCATGTCACCTACTCAAGGGGAAACAAGCTGTTCATTTCTTCCAAGGATCCAGCAACATAAATCTGCAGATGCTGCACCCACAGGCTCCTGAAATATGTATACAGGTAAGCTCTCATTAAACCAGTGCCCAATGGTTAGGAAGCACAACAGAACTGACAGTTCTACAGTACATAGCAAGGACCACAATTGCTACATCAAGTCTGTCAGAAAAACATGTTCAAATTCTAACAATATAGTATTTAGGGAGGAAGATTTCCCTTTTGATATGAAAACTCCTTATTCTAAATCCTTAAAGTAGCTATACTTTTATGATCACTAAATGCAGAGCATAATTTAATTGACTTACACTTTGGCTTCCTGCTTTTTGATTAGGCTGGTAGCCAGTGACTGACTATTTGTTCTGGGAAGTTCACTCTGCTCCTTCTGCAGAAAATGCAAGAAAATCATGCCTAGAAATATTGAACCTACAGAGTCAAATTGCCTTCTGCACTGTCTGCAGAAATCTCTCCTGTTCCCCTAGTAATGAAGCCTCTCAGTCAGAGATGCACTCAAAATGGCTTTCCAGTGAGAATCCTGCCCATGCACCAGCACCAATTCGATATTTCTACTTTCAACTAAAAAAGAGAGGAAAATAGGGGAAAAATAGAGAGCAGGGAGAAATACAGAGGGGAAAGGAAGTGGCATTTGTCTGACTGCCACACAACTGCAAAATGGACAATTTCTGCAAAACCTGACATGGGAAACTCGTCTGGGAACACAACACGTCCACACAAAGGCAGCAGATTCTGAATTACCTTCAAACAGTTTTGCCATGAAAGCTTTACAGATCTTCAGATACCAACACATTCTGCAAAGTTGCATGCAAACATCTTTAATGTGATTGAGTTTGCTTGAAATTCATCATAACCTAACACAAGAAAAAAATCCTATCCACAGAAAAGAAATATGCACACATCTGAACTTCCAAAAAAAGCAAAAAAATTTGAGCTTCTACACAGACACACTGAACTCCAGCAAACAAAACCCAGCAGTGATGGTGGTTGAATGTCTGGTGAAATATGGGAGCTAGAAGGATTTGTACTTTAAAGAGAAGTTAACACAGCACATTGATTTCTAATACCTTCTGGTTCAAGACTCATGCAGTATCTCTGTTTTTAATACCAACCATCTGTACTAAACTTGAAATGTATCAGAGCTGCATAGCTGTAAGATACAGGAAAAAAGAAAGAATTATGTAACTACTGGTCACTAGTCCAATGTCCTTTCTCTTGTCAGAAACAAAAGTTTCTGTTGCTGGAAAGATATCCAAACTGTAACATTCTGATTGCTGATGCAAAGAAAGAAACAATTTTCTGCAGTCATATTAGAAAATACTAAATCATTGGCAGATACCTATAAAAAATGCTGTGCCTCAATTCACATTTGCAAGGGCCAGGAGAAAGAAATAATAAGGGTTCTGGTACATTTCAGAGTTCTCCTAGCATAAACAGAGCTTGCTCCTGCCTATTGCTTATTAGTCTAAAAATTGTTCAGCTTCCAGGGCAGAGGTGGGAGAAAGCAGAATCTTAGCTCTGCAAAACCTATGGACCCAAACTAAAAATAAACCCATTTCTCCCTTTTCCCTGAAACCCTTCTCTGCTTTTGTTTGTTTGTTCTGGATTTTATCAGTCTCTTTTTCAAGCTGGTGAATCATGTCTCTGTCACAGCTGATTCCATTTACCTATCCTGGGAGAAAACAAAAGCTAAAAATAACTCTTTTGGGGTTTCTGCTGGGTTTTGCACGAGAAGGGACTGAACATGTTCATTCCAAGGCTGTGTGTCAATGTTTTGCTTTATCTTTGCCAGGGTTGGTTTAACTAGTACCATGTTAGAAAAAGAAAAAAAAAAGAGCAAGCTTTTTTGCTGTCCATAAAATTCCAAGTTGGCTAAATTTTAACAACATCTGTGGCAAATGAAAAAGAACACTAACATCCAAGGTAGTACTATTTTATTTGCAAGTGGGGGCTTTTGTCCTGAAGGTAGTTTGCCATTTCTTGTAATGAACAAGCACGAAATACACAGGTTCTATCAGGCTACAGTCTTTGTGCTTAACCAGGCTTTCTTTTCTACTTTGAAAGATTCTTTGTAAAAATAGTCACTAGATTTCACATGTCATTGCAACCAATAATCATTCTCATGCAGACATTTTGTCTGGGCTAGACTGGAAATCCTGCAGCAACAATTATTTCTATGATCACCAGTTGTTCTTCCTCCCATTTGTTAAAATTTGTTAGAATTACCTGACCAGGTCACCCTGAGCAAGCTGCTTCATGAGAAGCATTTGAAAGTCTGAGGCTTATTCTATGAAGTGCAGTGGGTGTATCTACTTCTGGGCAGTGGGAAGTTTTGGAGCTAAGTCTAGTATGTGTGCAGAGGGTCAGGTTAGTATTGCATTCCATTAATTTCATCCATATAATTCTAACCATGGAAATAAGATATTAATTGTTAGGCTACCTGCTTATACAACAACTGTGTTCAAGACAGATTTTCAAAAGAATGCACACCAGTTATAACCAAAACTCAGATTTTCAGAAATCTCATAGCACCTGGCATGATTAGGGATGAGCACTTCAGGCTGTTTTCTCTACAGGCAGGTGCCCTGAAAAGTTAGACTTGAAAAAAACAAGCTCAGTTCTTAGCCTGAAAAACATCCATTCAAAATGAAACACACTTTGCATGCACCAGGGAAGGTTGGATTCTTCTACAGCATCATATAGAAAACATGGTGGTTAAAGTAAAAACAAAGAACATTGACATGACTTCACATAGTCTATCTATGCTAGTATGAGCCATTGGAGCATGATTGAGATGCACAGAGAGACAAGGTGAGCAATGGTGCCAGGAGCTCAGCCCTGGTGCATCAGGCGACTGACCTATCCTAGTTTGTCTGTTCCATCCTAACTGCTCCTCACAAGCACCCTTTGCATTTTCTTAGAGTGGAAGCAGTGGCACAGGCCTCTTTTGGGCCTGCTAACTCAGCTCAGGAAAATTAGGATATTTGGACAGGTAGCTACACTAAGCTGTGTACTGCTACTGAAGCACTGCTGGCAACACAATTCTGGTTGCAAGTTACCTCACAACGTGATCCAAATCACAGTTGCTATCTAGCTTACTGTAAAAGGAAAATGAAGCATCAGTGTAACTGAAAAAAAAAAATACATAAAAATCCTGTAGATTTTTAAATATATTGGGTGAAATGCAGTAGAAAGACGTACCGGGAAAAAAAAAAAAAAAAAACAAAAATCCTGTAGATTTTTAAATATATTGGGCGAAATGCAGTAGAAAGATGTACCAGGAAAAAAAAAAAAACAAAAAAAACCAAGGTGCTACATTAAAAAATTTTAAAAAAATTGTTTTTACCTCCCAAATCTTTCAAAAAGTTCAGACTGAAAGTCATGGGCAACGTAGAACAGCAAACCAAGTGTAGACCTCAAGAAAGAATCCTGGGGTGGCAGCACTTGCACAGTCTACAGAATAAATCTTAAGAATTTTCTGTGCTGCATATACCTAAAGTCAATGCCACAAAGTATGAAAGGATTTCTGAAAACAATTATTCATCAAACAACAAAAAGTTACTTCTGGAAGTCACTTGGCAAAACTGTCCATGATATCACCACATTCCAGGCTTCTTACACTGACTGAGCTGGAAGCATTTAAGTTCATGAACTCCAGCCTCTCATAGCCACTCCTAGTACAGTTATTCTAACTGAGGCCACAATGTGCTTTTCAAAATGTTCCAAACCTAATCTTGAAGTAAATGTGTGCTTCTCCTTGAGAAGGAATAGCTTGTTCTTTCTGCCATCTCCCAGGAACACAAGTGCTCTGCTCTGTGCTAAACTTGACAATACATGAAGCAGAAGCTTTTTCATGTCTTTCACTGAAGATGAATATAGTGGGGATGCAATGACTACAGCCTCACTCAGTTGCAGTTGTTCAGCTGCAAGAAATCTTCTATTTCAAGACCAAAATGAATAGCAGAGGAAAAGGAAGAACAAGGTGTTATCTTTATACACATTTAAAGTGTACTTGTCTAGCAACACAAAACAGCCCCTGCAATTCTCCAACCCATTTTTTCAGATATAACCTGCTTTGAGTGAAGAAAGAATTTGCTCTTGCATCACTGAATGTAACTTGGCAAAACCTAGCTAGGGAAGGGCTTTTTACAAGGGCTTGTAGTGTTAGGACAAGGGGTAATGGCTTCTAGCTCAAATAAGTTTTAGGGGAAATTCAGAATTTCTTCACTATGAGAGTGGTGAGACACTGGAACAGGTTTCCCAGGCAAGTTGTGGATGCTCCATCACTGGAGGTACTCAGGTTGGATGGGGCTTTGTGCAACCTGGTCTAGTGGGAGGTGTCCCTGCCCATGGCAGAGTGGTTGGGATTAGGTGATCTTTAAGGTCCCTTCCAAATCATTCTACCCTCTACAACTACATGAAAGGAGGTTGTAGGCAGGTGGGGGTAGGTCTCCTCTCCCAAGTAACAAGTGATGGGACAAGAGGAAATGGCCTCAGGTTGCACCAGAGGTGGTTTAGGTTAAATATTAGGAAAAACTTCTTCACCAAAAGGCTTATCAAGTATTGGAATAATCTGCCCAGGGTGGAGTCACCATCCATGGAGGTATTTAAAAGGTAAGATGAGGTGCTTAGGGACATGGTTTAGTAGTGGACTAACAGTTGGACTTGATGGATCTTAAAAGGTCTTTTCTAACCAAAACAATCTGATGATTCTACAAAGATATGATCTTACTTTTTCTTTATGAATCACTTATAATGATCCACAGAATGACTCTGTAAACTTTGTAAATGGTTACTGAAACCAGAAATCCCACATTTTTACTTCCAAAAGCTGAGTACAGTCAGAAAGGCAGATAGAAGTTTTCTTGCAAAACACCCATACTTGACCTGCAAACACTTCATGGGACACTATTTACCTGTAATTTTTCAGTATGAACCCATATTTCAACTGGAGAACTTTCATAGAAGCTCTGCAGAGGAGGTACGAATACCCATCCACAGTGTAGGATTTGGAACACACAGAAAATTTATCACAGTCATAACAGAGGAAACAACTCTCCAATACTAGCATTGTATTCAATTTTCAAAATTAAAAATGTCTATGCACATACACGTATGCTGATTATAACTAGGAGCAAAAACAAAGCCTGACATTACTCAATGACATGTCTCCTTGGCAACAACTGTCTGCAAATATGGGAAGTGCATGATGCAATCAGTAAATATGCATGATTTTCGTTTATTGACAGATTAAATAAAGCATTTTGCTTTGTTGCATTGGCCAATGGAACATGATGTCATTAAAAAAAAAATCCAAATGTTCTTTTTCATCCCTGGAGAGAGTCATAAGTGAGATTGGAGAGTTCACTATTGCTGAGGTATAGTAGGGAGATACAACAGGAAAATAAGTTTTTAATTCAGCCTGACTTTTAAAAATACCTGTTTACTGCAAGAGTAATGGATCACTCTTCCAGCACTGAAATCAGCAGCATACTAAAAATGAATGTTTGTTATCCTGCAGCCTCTATCATAGTGGGAAGCAGCTGGCACAAAGAAGTACTAACAGAGCCAGGTGGTAAATCCAAGTGGGCTGTGAAGAAGTGTGGAAGTGCCCAGCCTTCTTAAGGTCCAAAAAACTGTGGCAGAGCAAAATTAATTATTTAAGGCAGGACTGAAGTACCTTGAAATTGCCTTGGAAAAAAGCTTCTCTCCCGCTGCTGCTTAAAAGGCAGGATATGGGGAAAGAGGGATATTTTAAATCTAATAAATATGCAAATTACTGTCATTCAGTGCACTGTTGAACGGGTCTTCTTCCTAACCCCTGGCCCTCCTCCTGCACACATTATTCTTTAGCCTACACTTCTTGTGCAGTCCAGTCCTGGCACAACCCTATTTGATCACTCTCTCTTTTGAACAGTGTTTCCATTTTGGCCACATATCTGATTGAACACTCTGAAACAGAACTTTTTTTATTCTGGATTTTTTCTCTTTAAAATGCCCTAAGTTGGTGAATTTATAATATGGTCTTACTGTTCTTGATCACAGATAAATCTGACCCAGGATACTGTAGCTGAATGTATTCAACAATATATTGTTGCTTCTTTGTGTCCCACTCCCTCCGTGGACATAAAATTATTTCCCTTAAAGTGTGCATCATACTGAACCATCTGCTGATGAAAATGCAACAAGATGCTTTGGGATACATGCTTCAAAATGCCACGGCTTATTTTCACCTTACTATCCTTTAACAGAATTTTGTAAATAGGGAATGGGAAAATATATCAGCCTGAATTTCACACACTTTTGTAGGTCATCCCAGTAGCACCCATTAATGAGTGTATTGTGACCTGGTTCAGCTACAAACATAAACAGAAGGCTGGCTATACCATTAATGTGTCCACATGTAAAGGCAAAGAGCAGAACCAAGAGTTTTAAAAGCTGAAGTTCAGAAGTGTGGCTCCATAAACCTTGAAAGCCTACATGGAAAAAGTTCCATCTTCATCACATTCTCAAAGTAAGGAGTTATCCCAAGCTAATGAAGGATTTATTTTTGTCCTTTTATATTCTCAGCCTCTTCTACTGGGTCTTCTGCAGGTATTTAACCAGATAAGTGACCTGTATAATATCTAGTGCTGAGAAAAAGGAAAAAGTGGAAGTACAGAGGCAGGAATACAGAAAGAAGAGCCAGACAAATCTTTTTGGAGGCAGCACAGTCTTAGATCACTTTAAATTGATCGTGAAACCACAAACATGAAATGTAAGAAACAGTCAGGACTTCTGTAACATATCAGTAAGAAGAGCTGGAAAGGAACTAGTGAAAGAAAATTAAGCACTTGCTGAGAATCAGAGGGATCAACCCACAACTTCGAGCAACAGTCTCGATGGGAGGTTCTTGGTTAAAATAATGCTTCCACTTTTTGATTGATTTTTTTTTTTTTTAATAACTACATCAAGTTGCAAACAGTTTGCTGCCCTAGGTTACTCAAGTGCTTTTGCAGACTCCTTTAACAAGACAGCCTTTTTACCTGGAGGCACTAGATTCCTTTTTACCTGGAGGCACTAGTTTTCTTGAGTCATACCTTCCACAAAACTAGACCTAAAGAAAGCTTCACATATCATCTTTTTCTTCTGAAAAAACAAAACAAAACACCAAACCCCAAAACAAACAGAAAAACTGCTTCTGATTAATGCTTCTCCAGCGAGTTCTGTAAGAAATGTTTGAGCTCAAAAAAACCCAAACAAAACCCCACAAAATAAGCACATGTGTGTGGCTTTATTATTTTTTGGACAAAGTGTCCTACCTTTAAATTATCCCTACTATAATTCACTTGTAATTGCACTCCCTACTCCTTTTATATTGAGACTCAATTGAACTTTCTTAAAAAACTATTTTTTTTTTAACCAGTTACTAACCAGGTCATTTTAACAGGGATTTTACTTCCCTTCTCTATTCCCATTTTCGTCCTCTTGTATCACGTTCTTCAATTCATTCCTTAAAAAGTAGCAGTACTAAAAAGTATTTGGAAAAAAAAAAGCACAAATGAAACCAGACTCAAATTTTCAGTCAGGTGGCCATATGCTCCTTCAGTTCACAAAGTTCACGTTTCATTTTTGTTGGCAGATCAACAACAAGCTTCTACCCTTCTACTGTCATTCACTTGAATCTGTGCCAATGCATTGAAGCATTTTTTCCTGAAAAGAAAACACGGCCAGCATCATTTACTACTCCCCCTGAAAAAATCCTTACAGCACAACATTGCATGCATACTTTGACAATTGCGCTTTTGGAAAACATCATTCTCTGTAGCAGTTAGACAATAAAAGCTTTTTCATTCCAGAGAGAGACTGTTTTAAATATGTGCTACTGACTAAGCACAGACAGACATAAACAAGAACCTTCCTTAATGTTCATTTCTTGTCCTTATAATCATGAAATATTTTACTGTATATAGATACAAGTCTGGATAAACCCACAGTCATCTAGCCTTGTAAATCCCAGCCCCCCAAAACTTCTTAATACATCAGTGTTTGAAAGTTCCCTTGACTTTGACCTACAAACAGCAAAACAGAAAAACTGTTTGTGTAACACTTTCTTATGCCAGAAGGGTTGTTCTGGTTTTTTTTCTAATTGTCTCAAAGTAATAATTCTTTAGCCAAAATTTAATTTTCATAGGTTAACATTTTTGTAGATAATTGCCATCAAGGAACATGAGAAAATTCAGGTGATTAAAATTCAAAAAGAAAATACTAAGGGCCCTATGGCTATGATTAATACCAGAACATTTTTTGCCATTCTTTGCTGCCAAAGACAGAAACTCCCTTTCACTTTTCTCCATAGATATTATGCTAAGTGTCACGTGCAAAAGAGCAAAAAGATGGGATCTGTAGAAAGTGCAAGTTGACAGAACGTTACAACAAACATAAGTATTACATGGCTAAGTAGTGGTCAAGCACTGAGCTTATATTTTCATAACCATTTGAAAGAAATTAAGATCTGGCAGTCTGTTATTCAAAACTAACACATGGATTTTAAGACAGAGAAGTTTAAAATTCACTATCAGGATATCTCACTGATCAAAAAGTGTATGTTCACAGATCTCAGTATTAGTGAGAGATGCAATATTTATATACTACAGTAATATCACAGGAGAAGTTACATGACCCAAAACCTGTTTCCCATTTTTGTTTTGGACTTGATGGACTGTATATGAACAAAATTTGCCTTCCACAGGTTGCTGCACAGTACTCACAGTCAATTTGCACCAGGAGTCCTCTCTGAATTCATACCTTTGTTGCAGATACAGGCAAAATTCTTGACCCTCAGGGCCTGCCTA
>NW_008609207.1:0-5445 GCF_000691845.1 Merops nubicus
CGCCTCTTTTCGCTGCGTTGCCGAGGACCCTTTAAATGTGTTCCCAATTAGTCTCTCGGTGAGGGTGTGAGGCGCCCCCTCTCCCCCGCCATCTTGGCCCCCACTGCCACCCCCCACCATCTTAGCCTCGGGGGAGCCACTCAGGACTGTGCCGAGTTTAGTCACCCACCTTGCTCATGGCTGTGGTGTTAGCAGGCCTGCTGAGCGCCCACTGAGGAACGCAGCACCAAGCAGAACAGTGCTGCTATTATTATAAATGCTTTGTTTATTTAGGCATTGACCTCATGCACCGAGCAGCTTCACGCACCCACTGGGCCGGCAGTACCCGTCAGGGTCATCATGTCTTCCTGTCACAGGTGCTACGTGCCACCGTTTCCTCACCTACCAGGAATCATGGAGGGCAAAACAGTCATCTCAGAGGCAGTAGCTAATTGAAGCCTTGCTCCTCACAAAGGCACAGAGCTCCCCTTCCTGCAAATCATCTTTAGCATGCATGATGAAATATATGGGTTAGATGTATTCACATAGACCAAAGCCTGCTGGAGGTCCTATTAACCTCTGCTATAAAAGCAAGGGCTCTAAGCAGGGAACAGAGGTTGGATATGTAACTGCCAAGTGCCCTGCTCAAGCTTGCTGCCAGCAATGCAGGGCACCTGTCAGTCCTGCCACTCTGAGCCTAGCCTCCAGAGATGTTAAATGGGATTAAGTCCAACAGCCTAATCCGCTAGCTTCCATAAAGAAGACAATGTTTTAAATAACTGTGTTTGTGCTACTTTGCACCAGTTTGTGGACATCACATGGCAACGACAATCTGAGAGAAGGTCAGAAGAGCTTTGGAGAAGGCTGTTTGTGAGGTATATAGGTGAACTGCCTTGTATAGGGCCATTTTCACTTCCAAGGGCATTACTTATTTTTCACATCCTTTTTGGCTTAAATGTCATCTGAAAGATAGGGAAAAAGTGAGTTCTGCTCCTTGTTGTGATGGCTGCTGATGCCTTTTATTAATTAACCAACTATATAATCTAAAACTGCACAAAGAGTACTTGCAGCATGTATCAGGGCCAGTGGCTCAGGGTCCATTTTGTGTGCTCTTTGTGTGGAAACTGTGGAAACCTGTGGTGCTCAGTGGCCTAGCTTGCACAGGGGAGGAAAGGGATGTCCGAGCCTTAACAAAGAACCTGGCTTCTAAATACTGACATGAAAGATCAACTTCAAAGTAAAAAGTGTCTCAGTGGTATCACTCTACATCACAAAATAAGGGATGGATTTCCAGAAAGGGATGGCTTTAAAACAACTTTCTTTTTTTTTCTTTCTTTTTTTTTTTTTTTTCTCCAGCTGTAGCAGTGCCCTTCTCCCACAGTACAGGAGCTGTTTTGGAGCCCTTTCTGAAGTACCTAGCTTGATCAATCTGTCTGTCTGTCTGTCTATCTATCTATTTGGACAGACATATAGCTGTATATATACACCTGTATATATATACACATATATATATATACACACATATATACACTTGTATATATAGCTGAACCAAAGAATTGCTTCAAGATTCCAGTCCAAAGGCCAAGAATAAGAAGCTAGACATGGCAGTATTTAACACTTAACCTCCTTTTTGTTGTCAGTTCTTTCCTGATCCAGTGGGGCTGAAGCTATAGGCCATTATATGGATCTTGAAGTAGTTTACCTACTTTGGAGATTTTCTCTACAGAGGAATGTCACTAATTTCTTGTTGTCCATGTCTTCCACAATGGCGGCCAGGAAAATAGTTGTACAGCCTTTAAGTTTGTTCTGATCAATTAAGAAGATCAATGTCCTTGTGTCTCATATAAAACGTGCAGGTATGTGCTGGTTTTGTTTGGGATAGAGTTAATTTTCTTCATAGTAACTAGTATGGGGCGCGTTTGGATTTGCACTAAAACCAGTGTGGATAATACAGGGATGCTTTTGTTCTTTCTGAGTGGTGCTCACAGAAGGTCAACGCCTCTTCTGCCTCTCACACCACCCCTTCAGCGAGTAGGCTGGGTGTGCACAAGAAGTTGGGAGGAGACACAGCTGGGACAGCTGACTCCAAGTGGCCAAAGGGATATTCTAGTACATATGACATCATGCTCAGCAATAAAGCTAGGGGGGAGATTGGCAAGGGGGTGTGGCTCAGGGACTGGCTGGACATCAGTCAGTTGGTGGTGAGCAATTGTTTTCATTTCCATCATCTGTCTTTCTTAGGTTTTATTTCTCTCTCTTTGTTATTTTCCTTTCCATTACAATTGATTATTATTTTATTTCAATTATGAAACTTTTTTTATCTCAAGCAATGAGTTTTTTACTCTTACTCTCACTTTTACTCTTCTGATTCTCTCCCCCCATCCAGCTGTGGGGAGTGAGCAGGCGGCTCCATGCTGCTCAGTTGCCATCTGGGGTTAAACCATGACAAGGCACACATTTGGAATTTTGACTGGTGTCTCAAGTTGGCCTTAAGTCTTGGCCTTTCACTACAGATGTTCTGTTAATTAAAATGAAGGACTAGTTAGTGCTCACCCTTTGCAGCAAGTTAGTTCCTAACCTTCTCTTACTGTTACCAGTAAAACTAGCAAGACAATAAACCCTACAATTAATGCACTGCTTTATCTAGCAAACAGCAACAGAGTGGGTCAGATGTGCAGATGCATTTGGCCCCACAGGTCAGAAATGTCCCAGTGTGTGGCTAACTGATGGTGAGAGTGGGAGGAGAGGAAAAGGGCAAGGCATGTTATGGTTTACACAGGGCCCATGAAACTAAGTGGAGAACATAACTTAAGTCAGAAGATATTTTGCCCTAATCCTAATAACTGAGCCAGGCAGGCTGGGTTTAGGACTAACAGATGGGTGTTAAGACTCTAGGTTAACTGAGACCATCAGGCCCAGACTTGATAATAGGCTCAAAGGTGAGACAAAAAAGTCTACAAGGCAGGTGTAATGATGCTTTCTCAGCTTGCTCTTCTGTGAAGGGTCTCTATTCTAAGAAGTAATAAATCTTGTGAGAGGCTAACAGGATTGCCACTTTTCCTCAATTTCAGTTTCAAATTCACATACAGGCAAAACAGAATATTGAGACTTCTGAGAGAAAATAGTACATCAGTTAACTCCTCAACTGCAACAGTCTGCCTTGTCTACCTACTTCACCACCTTAGCAAATTCCTAATGCATGCTCCCCTCAGCACTAGTGGTATGTCTTTCTGTACCTAGGAATTGGAATTTGGCCCACTATATCAAGTACAACGAGAAGCTGTTTGTAGAATGGTATGTGGTCAGAAATAGGTTGTATTGGTTCCTGGTGAGAAAAACCTTAGCTAGTATATTGCCAACATTTTCCTAGTGACTGCCAAGCTGGAGAAGGAGAAGTGGTATGGCAATTACTTACAGTGCCATACTAACTGAAACAGATTTACATCCTTTGATGTTTAACGTTGATGATCCTCTTGATTATTGTCTCTGGTAATGTTCACATGACTCAGTTCTTACAGTAAACTCTCTGAAATAGCTTCAGAGCTAAAATCCTGGGTCTTAGGGTACTGCTACAAATCCTGGCTTTTCTAAACCTTTCCTAAATAGAAATCTTGCCCCCATATCATAAAGTGTGAGACAGCTAAGGCTGTGGCCAGATGTTCACTGTGGAAACTCTGCTGTTCTAGCCTTTCCAGGGTGCCTTGTTTACTGCTGAAGATTTCTGCTCCCATGGTACTGAGGACAGAGTATTCTGAGGGTTCCTCATCCATTTCATTGCAAGCCTTCCCAATATCAGCTCCAGCCACCCCTGAAATGTATTTAAGACAACCTTCTGACCCTGTGTAAGCTCTCCACTACTTGTGAGGTTCAGGGCAATTGACTGACCGAGTTCTGTTTGGTGTCCATAACCTGCAGTCACTCCAGCATCTTCTCCAGCTCCTGACTTTTGGCCTAAAGTCAGTGAATTTGAAAGATCTGTGCTGACAAGATGCCTGAGACAATCAACTATAAATTCTCCTTCTATCAATCAGCCATGCTAGTAGTTACTGGGTAGAACATCATGTACAGATCAGACAGTTCAGTTCATCCTAAACCTTTGCAGAAGTATTGCATGGAACTGTATTTGCTGGGCTAACATCAGGGGCTGTGATCCTGCCTGGGTTTAAGATTCACTGTCTCTGAAGAATATGCAACCTAAAATTTATTTGGAGAAAAAAAAAAAGTACTGGGAATCAAAGGAAAGACCAAGAAAAGAAAATGGCTTCCAAGACAAACCTTGATTGGGCTACTTGCTGTAATCAAACAGAGAAACAGATACATTAGCACCTCAAGCTTTTATCTTGCAAGGAGTTACAGCTTGCACAGTATACTGTAACAAACTTTCACTCCTGGAACGGCTCTTTGCTTTGCATCTTTCTTTGAATCTTCAAGCAACTCATGAAACAGAGTTTCTGGACAAGAGAATAAGTCTTGCTTCCCATTTCAAGGGGAGCAATGAACAGGACAGCAGCACAGGGGACTCAAGAACTGAAGAAGACACAGGGAGCTCAAAAACTGAAGGCCAAGCAAATACAGGGGCAACACACTCCAATAGCTAGTATATGAAAAAGCCAGTATTGCTGTTGCCTACTGAGATTAAAAGAAACCACGCTCCAGTCCTTTCTGGTCAAAATTAGGACTCACTTCCAGAATTATAACCCATGGTTACAAAGACCAGAAAAACTGTGTGCAGTGACACACCTTGGCCTTTCACTCTGCACATGGCCATTTTTATGTAAAAGGTTAAAAATAATACGTTCCCTGGAAGCCAAGTTCCACCTCCCTTCAACCTGTGTCCTTGCTAGCAGGAGAAGAGCTGAGAGCATGATGAAGAAGAAATGTGGGGCCTGTGCCCGGCGCCCTGGCAGGCCCTCAGGGGAGCCAGGGCAAGGCCTGCTCAGCCTTCTCTCTCTGTGCGGGGACGTGCTCTCTTGGGAAGGTGAACACAGCGGACTCATGCCAATGTGGTGCAGCAAAAGAGCACACTCAGGGTGCAAAAGCTTCAGTGCTGAGCTCCCAGCCTCTACCGAGTTCGCTGGGACAAAGCAGCCTGCGAAACCAAGGGCAGTTTGTGTGGGGCCAGAAGCACTCCCTCCTGGCAGTCCAGGCGGCTGCTGTGTGCCCGAGGGATCAGCCTCAGGCCAAGACTCTGCTCTAGAGGCACTAGAAGAGGGAGGGTGGGGGTGGGTTTGGGATGGAGAAAACAACTTCTCCTCCACGCCTTGCTCTCAGAGCTTGCTGCAGTCGTTTCAGACAAAATCACCGTCAAGCAAAAGAGAAGTCGCATGAGGCGGCAGTCTGCTGGGCTCTGCCACCGAAGCGAGGCGCAGGACTCAAAACTGGCAGCGGGACGGGGCTGGGCTTGGGGACACTGGGATCCGGGGACTGTGAGGGAGCAAGGCTCGGCCCACTCTGCTCCGACAGCCC